>NC_071120.1:28295000-28470000 GCF_024256425.1 Clarias gariepinus
CAGTAGATTATTAAATCCCACACATAACTGTTCATAACATCACTTTTACCCAACATTTAGATTCACTGATGGTGCAGATTAAACTTTTTTGGGGGGCGGGTGAGCGGGCGTCTGTGGGACGTGAGCCGGAGAAACAGGTCTGATCTGTGGAGGCTCCACTTTAAAGGATCTGCACACCTTCAGAGCTTTCTTGGAGTCCAGGGTTGGACACGTCACAGCCGGTTTGGAGGCACGAGGGTGCTCAGTGGTAGGCAGGTGGTTTTAACGTTATCACTGCACAGAGCAGTACTTTGAGTGGGTTTTTTTGGTGCCAAGAGAAACAAGGAAGAAAGACAGACAGAGAGCTGGTGGAGAAGTGGAAGCAGCAACACGTCTCTGTCGCTGCAGTCAGACAGATCAGAGTGTGATTATTAACAGAAATGGTGCGAGAAGTCAAAAGTCAGAACAAAATACCGTTATAATACCCTGTTCTGTGTGTAGTGTATTGGAGGCAGCCGTTGCCATGGAGACAGTGCTGCATCCCAGAATCAGCATCAGTAAAGCTGGTTTGTGTACAAATAACAGGAAAAAAAAAAACTACAACTTAAACCCTTCCCCCCTTTCCTCTGTCTGTCTCTGTCTCTCTGTGCGTCTCTCTGCATCACTGTCCCTCTCATGTCTCTGTCTTTCTTGCATTCTTCCTCATTGTTCATTCTTTCCATCTCTCACATTGTTTGTCTCCTCTTCCCTCTCGTTAGCTCTCTTGCAGAATTTAATAATAAAAATGATTTATACCAGATAAAATCAACATAATTTTCCATTTATAAGATCCCGTTGTTTGGAACAGACAAACAAACAGACAAATGAACAACAGGAAAAAAACATATCAGTATCATTTGGATCCATTTGGAGAGAATCTCTAAAAGCGCAGTTTATTTAACTGCCGTCGCTCAAAGGGGCCCTAAGAGGTTGCCAAGGCAACCACCCTGACAGATGTAATATTATGGGTTATAGAGGAAATAAGTGCAGCAAGGAAACATAAGTGTTTACTGATGAGATGATAAAAGTGACATCATGGTGCGTTTCAGTGGGAATGTTCAGGACAGATGGTGGATATTAGAGGGCGCTGAATCAGGGGGTGGGGCATTAAGGGCTTCTGGCGGCTCGTGGAGGGCATTAAAGCACACTTAAAGGACATATGGGTCAGATTGCAGGGGATTAGAGCATGCGCTAAAACACTTACAGGGTTTAAAGGCTCATGGAGGGAATTCGGTCACTTGGAGGGAATTAGGGAAAATGCAGGGCACTTAAAGATACAGATAGGATATAAAAATATATCTAAAGGGCATTAAAGGACAATGGGCATGTGGAGGGCATTAAAGGACAATGGGGCATGTGGAGGGCATTAAAGGACACCGTGACATGTTGAGGTTATTAGAGTTCACTGGGGCATTTGAAGGGCAGAAGAGGACAATTGATTGACACGTGTGTCCTTTGAAGGCATTAGGGCATGTGCTAAGGCAGTTGAAGTGTTGAAAAGGGCATTAGGGTGGACATTAGTAAGCATTAGGACACACAGGGGGTATCTGGGTCAGTTGGTGGGTAGTAAGTCCCGTGGACATTGGGATATTAGGACACGTGGAGGACATGTGCTGGTCAGGGCATGTAGGTGTGTAGGTGTGTGTGTGTCAGGTGTATTTAGCGTCATTGGGCAGTTGGAGCTTAACGACCCCGAATCAGTAAGTTAAAGAATGTGATGGATGGAGGAAACAGGCGTCGGGTCTCAGAGACGCACTGCAGTGATGCTTCATTAGTCCTGAGCTCGCGATTAAAGAGCAGAAAAACAGGAGAAGAAGTGAAGGATAAACTGAAACGCTGCAAAGCAATAGAGAGCAAACCAGCTTCTCCTTCTGTATCGAAACACTGGCTCCATTAATCTCCATTAAGCTCCATTAAGCTCCATCAGGCTCCTCCACGGTCTGGATGAACACATTTTGTTTAGAAATGACCCTGAGGATTCTTCTCATCTCACAGCCCCAACCTGATCCTGCTCCAAACCACAGACCTGATCTCAGATCAGTGTGTGTGTGTGTGTGTGTGTGTGTGTGTGTGTGTCTGCGGGAGCGGTACCGAACCCCTGCAGATCCTCTTAATCGAGTTCTGCTCCGGCTCCTGACGGCACAGATTTAATTAGAGCGGGATTAGGAAATCAGACCTGCAGGTAATCAAGACTTCATTACGAGCCTCTGCTGATCCGGGGTCTGTGATGAGATTCAAATTAAAATAGATGGTTTAAGGGTAGGATCAGGAGGAAGCGGCGTCTGAGGATGCGGATTCGAGTGACACGTTTTCCTTCGGTCTCTGAAAACATTTATCTCGAAGGTGATGCTGTTAAATGTGCAGAAATTGTGTGATGACAAAAAGGCCAAGACATGTTCTTAGAAAGAGATGGTTCTTAGAAAGTTCGTCGATCCAGAATAAACACAGAAGAACAACGTCTGAAAACAGGCCTTCATGTAAACGGACAAACGCGCATCAGTACAAGTACATTTCGATACTCGAGATTGTCCTCAAGATGTCGTAAAATTACGCCTTTACCTCTGACTGTTACAAAGCAGTGACACTGGAGACTCCTTCCACACTTCTTACAGAAACACATCCGTCTTTACGGACACCATGCGTGTCTTTAATGTGACGTCTCCGCTGTCGTCATGGATATGTTACCGTTTCCAAACGACTACAGTAATACACACCTACTGTCAAAGCTGCTCTTTTAGAGAATTAATCAACACAATAACAAGGAAACGTTTTTTTCTGTGATAAACCAGAGCGAGAGAAATCTTCAGCTCAACTCTGTCTGACTCCCGCGTGTTTTATGGCTCCGAGTTTCTCAGCCGCTCTTTGACATGATGTTCATTTTTCTAGCCGAGTGTGTGATTGTGATTGCGGTGAAGATCAGATTTATGGATGTGTCACTCTATAGAGAGATGAATAGAAGGCAGCTGGAGGGAGGAAGTGTATTTATGTTCGTGGTCCAGATCGGAGAGATCTGAGTGCTTGGAAAAGATGATGTCATAAAGTACTTGTCTAAAATATTTCCATGGTGGGAGGGGTCAGGAACAGTTACAGGAAGTAGATAAGATGTTAAAGTTTTATATGGAATTGGAAATAGAAATGTTTTTTTTTTTTTTTTAAACAAATCACTAAGTCATGATGATTTGTTTTTGAATGAGTCAGTTAAAAGCAAATGAATCAGTATCGTTCTGCATGGAGTCGTTCTGTTCATCTATTCATTTAGTCTGCGCTGATGTTTTTACACAGTTTGGGCTTTTACATATCAAACCATAAGTGTTTTCTGAAGCATCTATAAATCTATAAAACGTCTGATTCTCAGCTGCGTGTAGTGAACACAGGCGCGAGGTCACTATCGTTTCTGATAGTTTTCCTTTTTCCTTTCACTCCACTCGAACCTACTGCAAGTGTCTGTACTTTTACTTCACTACATTCCCGCATGGCTTTGCGTTACCTAAACACAGTGCTGTGGAGTATTTGAAGCGAATTTTTTTTTAGCCATCTGAAAAAAATGAAAAAAAGCTACGACTCTTATTCGTAGTTCTGTGACTTTCATTTCCCTCGAGACCTAATAAAGCAACAGGTGTGTGAAATCAGAAGCACGGCAGTGGATTCAGACAGCGACGGAAACAGCAGGAGAGAGAGAGAGAGAGAAAGCCTAGAGTGAGATAAAACACGCCTGTACATTTGGTACTTACAGTAAGAGTTCTTCTGTACTTTTATTCAGGTACACAACAGAATGGAGCTCTTCTACTTACACTTGAGTAATATTTGCCCTGGTGATACTTTTATTCAAGTACAGGATTTGTGTTTTTCGCCCACCTCGGCTCCTGAGCCTCATCCTCAATCATTACAGTAAAGGAAGTGAGAATGACAGTAAGATCAGTGTTTATGAGCTACTACACACACATCAGGACATCAGGCTGCTCATTAGAGGACTTTCTAGACTACTATTTTAATTAATCTAAATTATAATTATATATTATATTATAATTGTAGCGAGAGCAGGGAACAGGTAGAAGAAAATTTGGAGAGGTGGAGGTATGCTCTGAAAAGGAGAGGAATGAAGGTTAGCCGCAGTAAGACGGAATACATGTGTGTGAATGAGAGGAACCCAAGAGGAACGGTGAGGATACAGGGAGCAGAGGTAAAGAAGGTGCAGGACTTTAAGTACTTAGGGTCAACGGTGTGGAAAGGAGGTGAAGAGGCGGGTACAGGCAGGTTGGAATGGGTAGAGAAAAGTGTCAGGTGTGTTGTGCGATAAAAGAGTATCAGCGAGAATGACAGGAAAGGTGTACAGGACAGTGGTGAGACCAGCGATGCTCTACGGCTTAGAGACAGTGGCGCTGAAGAAAAGACAGGAGGCAGAGTTGGAGGTAGCAGAGCTGAAGATGTTGAGGTTCTCCTTGGGAATGACAAGGATGGATAGGATTAAGAATGAGTTTATCAGAGGGACAACCCACGTTAGATGTTTTGGAGATAAAGTCAGAGAGGCCAGATTGAGGTGGTTTGGACATGTTCAGAGGAGAGATTGTGAATATATCGGTAGAAGGATGCTGAGGTTGGAACTGCCAGGCAGGAGGTCTAGAGGAAGACCAAAGAGGAGATTTATGGATGCAGTGAGAGAGGACATGAAGTTAGTTGGTGTGAGAGAAGAGGATGCAGAGGATAGGGTTAGATGGAGGCAGATGATTCGCTGTGGCGACCCCTGAAAGGGAACAGCCCAAAGACAAAGAAGATTTAAATGAATTTAAATGAATTATTTGACTGGCCTGAAGGTTTCATGTTATATTCCTTTTTAAACAACTTTATACTAAGAATCACCGACTTATGAACATTCGAGTTACGAATTTCTGCAGATACGCATCACGGAAGTAGCTCATGTGTATCATACAAAAAATAGACACTGCAGTGCACCAGATGCCAATATTTACAATTATATACAATATTTTCAGCGTGGTGGTGGATTGGCACCCTGTCCAGAGTGTACCCGCCTCGTCCCCTCAGCCTCCTGGGATAGGCTCCAGCCCCCCCTGACCCTGAATACAGGATAAAGCCATATAATCCTAATTTCGGAAAATCCTCAGTTTACAGTCCAATACGGTGAAAAACAGCTCGCGATTTAAACGGCCACATGATGGCAGTGTGGAGACAGAAGAGACAATATAGTGGATTGGTATGTTTTACATTGTAGATTCATGTCGAAGGCGTATAGGACTCACTTTGTAAGACTTATGGTAAGAAATCGGACTTACGAACGTTCTACCTAAACATTGGTGATGTATGTGTGTCAAGGTTCTTGCTCAGATTTTGGATTCTGACTGCTTGACTTTCCTTTTGTTTCACTCCTCTTCCAAACACACTGTTTCAGTGTCTGTAGCTTTGCGGAAGTTCATTCTTCTATCCAATTACAATGCAGGAACCGGAAACATCCGTGTTCAAGCATTTATCATATGTTTTCAGGATTTTCACATCAGCATGTCTGACCAACAAAATACAGGAAATTTATTTTTATTGAAATAAAACTTAAAACACAATATGAGCTGAAGAAGGCTACACTGGCATTTAAAACAGAAATAAAACAAAAACTGAACATGTGCTGGAAACTGTACATCTCATTTCTTTTCTCTTACTCATGAGATGAAAGAGTTTTATTCTTGCTTTGAACACATGACCTCTTCAGCGTGTTCTAATAAACCCGGTTCTGTTTGTGACAGTCTCACACAGCGAGCGGTCCGGTTCTGCCGCCGCAGGATCTCCTGCTCCGACACCAAACACACACACACAAACACAGCTAGAGCATCACTGCGTGTGTGTTTTGTTTTTTTTCCTGCGAGAGTGGATCAGATTTTCAGGGAAACTTTCCTCTCACACTCCTGCTTTGATGCACTCGTGCTGCCGTGATCCAAGGAGGAGGAGGAGGAGGAGGCGCTCGTTAACCCTTTGGTTCCCTCTTTCATCTGTCCTAATACGACCAGAGACACAACATTGACTCTGCTTCTTATAGGAGCCACACAGTGTGTGTGTGTGTGTGTGTGCACATGTGTTCTGCTTCTTCAACAATCTCTTCATAAAACAGGAAATGTTTCCAGTCCAGGGTGACCTGATGCGAGGTTTTTTGTTGTTAAATAATGACAATTAAATGCATCATGATTAAATGCTTTTATTTTTAGACATGATGCTGGAAACCTGCACGTAATCTGATACGTCTATCTAATACTGCCTTCTTTACAAACTAGTGTGATTTAGAATAATTAAAAAATTTTGAAAAGTCTTTGACATAAAGCATGTAATTACGAATTAAATCTAAACCTTTGTTTTAAGTCTAACAACGACAGTCACTCGCTCTGTCCACACCGTCGCTTTGCCTAATCAGCACGTTTTTTCAGTGCAGGGCGGCAAACTCAAACCTTTTATCTCTCGCTCTCTCTCTCTCTCGCTCTATATATATATATATATATATATATATATATATATATATATATATATATATATATAAGTAAACAGAGATATAATAAGAGAACAGTAATGCTGGTGTAAGGAGAGGAGAGGGGGGGTGTATACTTTCGCTCTCGTAGCTCTGCGTCTCCTCCCTATATGAAGAGAGATGAGAGACGAGGACAAGTTTCTATTTTTAGCCGTACAGGACCGGTGGTGCATCTAAAGCACCAGGCTGCTGCACCAGCACATAGTCACACACACACACACACACACACACACACACTGCTGACTGTAAGCACTTTTGTTCTGTCAGTGTCCATGCTGCAGATTTTTTACAGCGTGTGGTTTTCTTCCTCTCGTCACTGAAGCTCTTCGTCTGAACTGAACGCGTACTGTACTGTGGATTTGGTCTCCATCACTGTTAATAATATTAATTATACAGATCCAGATATTCACACACATGCACAGTGTAAATACAGGAGGTGTGACCTCTCCAGAAGTCAGTCCCAATGTAAATAAAGAAGGCGTGCCTCCAGTTAGTGCTGGTGTTAATGATGATGCATGCCTTATTGAAATGTCAGTCCCAGTGAAGGAGGCGTGGCCTTTCTGTGTTAGTGAAAAGTGTTGTGGTATCTGTGCATCAATATATGTCTCAATAAAAGTGAAGGAGTCGTGGTTTTTATTAATGCTGGTGCATCCAGGCCTGAAAAATGACGCCAACACGGAAGTGCCAAACTGTGCAGTTCCTCGAATGACCACTAGGGGCTCCGGAAGTGAGTTAATCCCCATAAAATGTCCAACTGTACACCATGTTTACACCTGGGTTCGGTTTTAGTCTCCAAAGCTAGATTTCCTGTTCATGTCAAGTATATATTAAGCCATAAAATTATGCATAATGAGGGGCGTGGCAGATTTGCTTCCTTTCAAACTCTCTGCTATGCATCACTTTCGCTAACCAGCTAACTGGAATCGGTCAAGTTTAACTAACTGCAAGAAATGCAGGAGTTACAGAGATACGGATGAGGATTTTCAAACAAACGCATTGCCGTCTAAATGATCTGTACCTACTTTAGCTTTTTAGCTAACTTAATGTTAAGCCTGCAGCAGTTAAGAAACTGCTCTCTAGGAACCTGTGGGTGGCGCCACTGAGAGTTTGTTCAGTTCTTATACAGTCTTTGGTTGATCCTAGTGGAAGTGAGGGAGGTTTGGCTTCTTTCTGTAAGTCCAAGTGGAAATAAAGTGTTTTTATGACGTGAGCTATAATAATGAAGAGCTGAAAAACAATCGACATGTTGTGTGGTTATTAAATTTACTTAATCATTCAATAACGCACATAGACTGCTAATGGGAGCGGAACGAGCATTCGGGGAGGACTGTATTTCTGTGTGTGTGTGTGTGTGTGTGTGTGGAATATAAAGCAGAGCAATAAAGAGAAACATCAATCACACATTCAGCCACTTTGTCCAATCAGTAAAGAGAAAATGTCCAATTCATTAATATTCATCACTCTGTCTCTCATGATTGCGTTCATCATCACTGCACCATGTGTGTGTGTGTGTGTGTGTGTGTGAACTGTTACATGATGAAAGCAATTGTTTCCCGCTTGACGTCAGCGTGTGATGTTGTCCTCTGACGCACTCCAGTCCGATTGTGTCCTCTGGCCGGATTCGCCTCGTGATGGACGGATTTCATTTTGACCCTTTACAAGGAGACGAGATGATGATGTCATACCGAGCCTGTGGCCTCTGCTGTTGACGCATGTGGGCGTGGTCTATCCTGCTTTAACCTATCAGAGTTTCTGTATAATATATAAAAGTTTCTCTAATTCTCCAGGTATCATTTATCTATTAAATTAATGATTAAAATGTATGTTGTTTGAAATCCACTCACAACTATAACTGTTCCGTCAACTAGAACACATTATTAAATACAGCTATAGTCCGTCTCCAAGGGTTTTCGGACAGCAGGAGTAAAAAATTGTTCTGGGATTTTATATTGTAGCTGTAAAGGTTCACCGTACAGAAGAGCCTCTGCAGCAGGTTCTCTCTCTCTCGCGCTCTCTCTCTCGCTCGCTCTCTCTCTCTCTCTCTCTCGCGCGCTCTCGCTCTCTAGCTGATAGAATAAATTATCTTTACGGTCACTGCACTCGTCACACTCTCTCAGTCTCTCACATAAAAAAAATGATAATATGATTCCCCTGATGAAGGAGAAAACGAGGGAGAGAAAGACGAGGTGAGAGGGTCGGCTCCCTGAACTCCTCCTCCTCCTCCTCCTCCTCTTCGTCCCCTTCCTGCATAGTAATGTGTAATTACGACAGGTGTAACACTCCTGTTCTCTTCTGTCTGAAAAAGCAAAGTTGTTATGTCTAGCAAAGGCTTCACCAAATATTAATAGCAGTGGGGTGCCAATAATTTTGACAAATTTATTTTGAACAAAGGACATACACGACAGAACTGTATGAGACTTTCATTCGGTTGAAAACTGCACATATTCCAAGTTGGCCGTCTCTTTAAATAGACAGAATGATTCCAAAAACTAATATAAAGCTTCTGATTGGTTAATTATCTTAATTAGGAGTTAATGGAGAGCACCTGGTGCCATGAGGACGTGCAGAAACGATGGAAGTGGCTGGAACTGGATGAAACCAAAAGAAAAACAATTATGGATCGTCCACAGATCCGGTCCCTCCTTAAGACCAATTTCCAAACAACCGAGGGTGCTATGAACATCTGTACGAACATCTGCATCGTTTAGAGTCACCGAATAACTCTGAGGAATCAACAGAACCTGGTACATAATGTTCAAGAGCTGGAAAATTCAGCTGAATAATAGGAGAAACATCTGAACTATTAAACTGCAAATGAGATTTTGGCGATTAGCTGCAGACGGGCGTGTTTAAGAAGATCGCGTCTCATGTACTGATGCATACAGTATGATCAGGTTTGTATTAAAGGTTGCACAGGATATTTTACATTATAAGAAGGTGTGTGTGTGTGTGTGTGTGTGTGTGTTAGGAGTGGCTGGACGAGCGCTGCAGAGGAGTGCGTAATGCCAGTGCATACATCCTGGTCTACGACATCTGCTGCGTCGAGAGCTTCGAATATGTCAAGATGATCCGCCAGCAGATTGTAGATAACAGGTGAAGGGTTCTAGACACAGACACACACACACACACACACTTTTTTTTATTGATGTAAGAAAAGGATGGACATGGATAGAAGAGCAATGTGAGAGTAAACATTAGACAACCTGAGCTTTGATATAAGAGAGAAGGCAGGAGCAGATCGGATTAGATTAGATTAAGCTGGATTGGACTCCATTAGATCTGAATAGAGTAAACTAGATTGGATTAGATTATATTGGACTATACCAGTGTAGATCAGATTGGATTGGATAAGTTCAGATTGGATTTGATTAGATCGCATCAGACTGATTTGACTGGATTAGATTAAATTAAATTAAATTGAATTGGATTGGATCAGATTAGATTGGATTCGTATTAAACGTTTCTTAAGACAATAAGCATCACAGCCTGAGAACTGCATCACTGTTACAGCTTTGGGGATTTGTCTCAGTTTATAAAACACACTGCTGTCAGTCTAACTGACACACACACACACACACACACACATGAGTGCTGGTTCAGTCTTATTTCTCGTTTCTTGCTTCATGGTTTTTCATTGTTACTTCTCTCTCTCTCTCTTCTGCTGGCTTTTATTCTTTTTCTAACCTTTTTTTCCTCTTATTTATTTATATATATTTATTGTTTATTTGTCCCACTCTCTTTAATCATCCTTTCAGTTAATCCATTTAATCATATTTTGTCTTGTTTCCCTTCTTACTTTTCCTTTTTTCCTCCTGTTTAAGCCTATTTATTTATTTGTTTAACAATTACTGTTTATCTTTTTTATTTTCTCTTTCTGTCGTTTCATTAATTATTATTGCCTTTTCATTCTTTTTAAGTTTTATTCAATACTTTTTTCTTTTGTAGAAGAGTTTTTCCTCCTCTTTAACCTTTCTTTCTTGTTTCTTTTTTGTCTTTACTTTTCTCTTTTAATCACATTTAACCTTTTCTTCATTTTCTTTCATTTCTTTTTCATTCTGCTCTGATTTCTTCTTGTTTCTTTCCTGTTCGTCTTACGTTTTTGAGATGTGTATAATATCCTCTGCCCTCTCTCTCTCTCTCTCTCTCTCTCAGGGAGGGCAGTAACAGCAGCAGCAGTAGTGATGTCCCCATCCTGGTGGTCGGCAGTAAGAGGGATCTGCAGAGGCATCGCTTCGCTCAGCGCCGCTCCATCTCCGTGCTGGTGAAGAAAACCTGGAAGTGCGGCTACGTGGAGTGTTCGGCTAAGTTCAACTGGCACGTTCTCCTGCTCTTTAAAGAGCTGCTGGGCATCGCGGTGACCCGGGGACTTCGCCACAACCACGCCTCCATCCGCCTGCAGGGGGCGCTGCACAGGAACCGGTGCTGTGTCATGTGATCGCTCGCCCAGGATCATGTGATCTGGAATATCCACTATGAGGAAAAGTTTCAATTTATTCATGCTAACCTTAACGTAGCAGGACCGCCTTCTACACATTCGGGAAGAACGGAAAACAAAAAGAGTCTGATAGAAAGAGAGAGGGAGAGGGAGAGGGGACGCCACAGGACGGGAGGAGGTTTGTCCTCACCGCTCCTCTATCACAGAGATCTTAATTTACTGCTCTTTCTCTCTCTCTCTCTCTCTCACACACACACACACACACACACACAGATATCTGCATGGCCATCTTTGGTAGTCTTTCTACTGATGTCATTTATGCATAATGGCTGCCGAAATTGAACGTAGCATTGCGCTAGCTAGCTGCCTTTCAGTGCTAAATAGTCAGATTGTGTCATTTTACACCTTTAAAATAATTTAAGTAGAAAAATGTATTGCTGAAACAATTTTGTTACACCTCCCCTTCTGCTAAAAATTAATACATAAACCTTAACATTAGCTAAATTAGCTAGCTAACGGCTAGGAAACTAGCGCGTGTTTATCACTACTGAATTTTAGTATCAGAATTTTGACCTTGAAAATTTTGCAGGTTACAAATCTAGCCGGTTCTCTTCTGACCTCGACGTCCTTGTGCTCGTCTAATAATCTGCAAATCGAATGTGATGATATATCGATCATGATTTAATTTTTTTTAAATAAACAGATATTTCTGACAAAAAAATAATCTGTGACCAAAAAAATGATCTGAGCTTAGCCCCGCCCCCAAATCAATCAAAATAGGAAATTCTGTACAGTTGTAGGAATTTAAATGTTAATGAAGTTAGACATCAAACATGGTCGGTCTAAAATTGTAAGCGACATTGTGAATTCACATTTGTAGCCCCGCCCCCAAACAGACTTTATGTACAAATATGGGGGAAAAAAACTATTGACAAATTCATCTAAAGATTTTCATGTTCAAAAAATATTTTTCTACTAATCTGCATGTGATTGGCTCAAAGCTGTATTAGTGACGTCACAAACTTAACCACAGCCCCGCATCAAAAAAGCCTTGATTAGCCCTTAAATGCTAAAAAAAACCCTGAATTTGGCAAAACATTTAAATCGAAATTTTCCCTGAACACCTGAATCTTTATTTCAATATGTATGGAATGATTTAATGTTTTAAATATTATGTTTATTGGCGGTTTTAGGATGTCTAAGGTATAATATCATCCACAGCTGGTTTCGTTTTAGCTTTCATCCTAAGCAATACAGAGAAACGCCGCCGTCTCTTCCAACAGATAGCTAGCATAGCATACGTATCCTAGCACACTCCAGAGATGCACAAAACTACTTTTTATATAAATATGTATCGTGATTTTCACAAACCTGCACACACTTTCTGTTCATGTCTGTGATAAAGAGTTCACAGAAACATTAACACGCGCCGCATGCAGCGGCGATAAAACGTCTTCCCTCAGAGTGTTAATGAGATCCAGTGGTGTGTAGCTCAACTCCTGAGGTAAAACGCTGATTAATGAGATCTCAGTCTCACACACACACACACACACACACACACACACGGGCATAAGCCAAGGAAATCTCATGGTGTTTGCTCAGAACTGACGCTCTTCTTACTCTTTTATAAACGACGTTCGATCTGAAGTGGATTTTCAGCCTCCACCTGGCAGCATCAGGAGATCTGCATCCGCATGGTTCACCGTTTCTGGATAATTATGACTTCTAGAATCTTCCGAGGTCTCAGGATGAGGTTCAGGAACCACTGACGAGTGAAAATGTTGCTGTTCTTTTAGTGCATGTAAAAAAGAAGAAAAATAAGAAGCCTTAACTGTCAGAGGTTGGGATGTTTCACTGACAGAAACATGAGCATGTTGGTGTGTGTGTGTGTGTGTGTGTGTGTGTGTTAGAGGAAAATCAGTGCTGAGCATCGTTAAAGATCCTTACATCAGGAGCACTGAACACTACACACTGAACACTACACACTGAACACTACACACTGAGCACTACACATTAAATACTACACACTGAACACTACACACTGAGCACTACACATTAAATACTACACACTGAACACTACACACTGAACACTAAACACTGAGCACTACACACTGAACACTACACACTGAGCACTACACATTAAATACTACACACTGAACACTACACACTGAGCACTACACACTGAACACTACACACTGAGCACTACACACTTAACACTACACACTGAGCACTACACATTAAATACTACACACTGAGCACTACACACTGAGCACTACACACTGAACACTACACACTACACATTAAACACTACACACTGAGCACTACACACTGAGCACTACACATTAAATACTACACACTGAGCACTACACACTGAACACTACACACTGAACACTACACACTGAGCACTACACACTACACATTAAACACTACACACTGAGCACTACACACTGAACACTACACACTGAACACTACACACTACAATTAAACACTACACACTGAGCACTACACACTGAACACTACACACTGAACACTACAATTAAACAATACATACTTAGCACTACACACTGAGCACTAAACACTGAACACTACACACTGAGCACTACACACTGAACACTACACATTGAGCACTACACACTACACATTAAACAATACATACTTAGCACTACACACTGAGCACTACACATTGAACAATCCATACTGAGCACTACACACTGAGCACTACACATTGAACACTACACACTGAGCACTACACACTACACACTACACACTGAGCACTACACATTAAACACTACACACTGAGCACTACACACTGAGCACTACACACTGAGCACTACACACTGAACACTACACGCTGAGCTTTACACACTATACACTACACACTGAGCACTACACACTGAACACTACACACTGAACACTACACAGTATACACGACATGCTATACAACACACACAACATACTACACTACTACTACATACTATACTACAGGATACTCTACAAACTACACACAACAAAATACACACTGAACACTATACCCTATATAATAAATGGTACATATACACATCTCTGTGGTACACCTACACAATATACACTTTTCAGTACACACTGCACTCTGTACAACATTTTAAACACAAAATTTCAGTGAATTTCGTCAAATTTGCATGTATATTTTTAAGCTAATCAGGGTCTAACTTCATGGATGCAAACTGATAGAGGTCTGTTTCATCTTGCGCGCTCCCTCACAATAGGCTTAGAGGACTGCTAGCGTCAGTTAGACGAGGTCTTTAGAGGTGGTTGAACTTTTACACTGGGGTTCCTCGCAGAACCGAGCCTTTTCTGCTCCTCTACTGTTAACTTTATCTTCCCAAACTGCTGTCTTTTCTCAGGAGATCTTATTCCTTCTGCACAGGATGCGTAGACATTTCATTACGGTTCCCCACACTCCCTTGCCTAAAACAAACAAAAGATTTCTCAGGAAGTAGATTTTCAGAGTCATGGGTTCATTTCATACAAACAAAAAACCAAGCTAACGTTAACGCACACCAGGGAGAAATATGCACAAGATCACCAATAGCTTAGTAGGAAATGGATAAGGGTTCTATGCAGAGTTCTTCAACTAAAGAACTTTCAGATAAGTTCCATGCAGGTTTTTTAGTT
Source organism: Clarias gariepinus (assembly GCF_024256425.1). Classification (NCBI taxonomy): domain Eukaryota; kingdom Metazoa; phylum Chordata; class Actinopteri; order Siluriformes; family Clariidae; genus Clarias; species Clarias gariepinus. The sequence goes on from NC_071120.1 coordinate 28,309,628, forward strand.
AAAACCCCTTTTCCAATTATTTAAAGACTGCTGGTGGAACACTCTGAGTACCTTAAATGCAGAACGCTTAATCATGTTTTAATTTGTTATCTGTTATAAGATTCTGTGTAAAACCCTACCACGAGTTTCTCTCACAGAATGAAGTAAAGTTCTTGAAGAACCTAAGTTCTTGTTGGTACCTGGCAGACAAAAAAGTCATAGTAAAAATGTAGAACCATTGTGGATTGTTCACATTGTCCACAGAAGAAGGAAAGTTCCATATACAGTAGATGCTTTAAATTTGGAACTATTACTTGTCCATTGGTTTTCCTCTGAGAGAACCTTTACAGATTTAAAAAAAACTTTACAGATTTAAAAAAAACTTTACAGATTTCTGTTGTAGGGTTAAACCCTACAATGGAGCTTTCATTTTCTGAAATAAACGAAGGTATCTTTACATTTAATTTAGAAACCTAAGGATTGATTGGTTTTCCCTCTTGGAGAACCCTCAAAAGTTTTATTTAAAGCCATTAACAAGGAAAAAGTTACAAATCATTAATAATATACAGAACCGTACTTGCCGTACCTTGCAGAGTTCAGGAAGGATGGAAGGAGAGTCACAACATGGGTAACCATGCTAAACAAAATCTGCTACATCGGGAACAGTTGAAGGTTCTTCAGCTTGAGGAATTCATTGGTTCCATGTCAAACTCTATAACGATGAGGAACAAATTAAAGGTTCAATGTAGAGCCCTACAACTAAAGAGCCTATTCTATTAGAAGTTCTATTCAGCCCCCTGAAACAGAGAGTTACTCTCTAAAAGAAAGTTCCATGTAATTGCTGTATGCTAATTTTATTGATTGGTTAATTGGCTCAGCTAAGGGAACAGAACCATTAATAAATATCCTGAGCGCTGTAGTGTCTGTGAAGTGGGTTGATGTCAATGTAAAAAAAAAAGGACTTTTGTGTGTTTACTGTAAATCTAAATGTCCACCAGCCATAACGTGTTTGGTGTAGCTTCAGATACTGATTCCATCTGAGAAAAGTTGAGGAGGCGTGGTCTAAGGGGTGGAGTCATTCAGAGATGCAAAATCTAAACACACCAAATATGTGTCATGTGATTCATCTGGAGTAATGGTAGTCTGTTTTGTCACAAACTTTTCCTTTCATTGGAATGTTTAGTAAAAACTAAAAATGTGAAAGATTTTGTTACGCTGATGTCCAACATATCGTAAATTCTTCTGTTTAGTGTATTTTACGAATGTCATGTTTCTAAAGTGTGTGTAAAGGGCTACTCTTTTTTTCTAAAACAAGTAGAAGGCTAGTTTTTTTCATTCAGTACTAAATGTTTAACAATAAAACTATTTTTAAAAAAGCTTCTTTTGTTTTGTGGATAATCTTAAATGTCTTTTAAGTTGTTTCTCCTCCAGAGTTTCAGTTCCTGTGTTATGCTGCCCCCTGTGTGTAAACGAGCAGAATTGCAACAACATCAAAGCATTATTATAAATTAGGCCTATCTAATTTACGTTGTATACAGTGCAAACGAGTTTTAGTACTGCCAAATAACCAACAATAGGATGTATGATAGTAAAAGAAAAATACATATTTTATTTATTTTATTTATTTACCTTTATTAATGTAAACCCACTTCATAATAATCCATTATCTGATTCCTGTGGCGCACGTAATGCTGAATACGGAAATATTAATAATAATAATAATAATAATATGATTATACTAATGCATGTAAAGCTATTTACAGGAAGCGATGATTTACTACAAAACTACAATTTAAGTAGTCTATTTAATGTCTATAAACCTGTGTAGAATAAATCATAATCTGATTACTGTGAGGTATATAAAGGCTATGGTGAGACATGATCTAATTACAGATGTATATGGAAATCTTGTTTAAGTTTAATCTGATTACAGAGGTATGTGTGTACCTGGATTTAGAGTAGTAAGGCACAATCAGATTTTAGTGTCATGTGAACCCAGTAATTATAATCCGTAAAATGATTACAATCAGCATGTAAACCTGGATGTAGTAAATACTCTGTCCATCCGTCCAGGCAATCCAGCAAGCCTAAGCTATGGTTAGCTGCATTGACCTACTGTATGACTTCATGCCAGAAGACATCGGTCAAGTTAAATTACTAAGGGGCTCCAACATCTGGCATCCCCCCCCCACACACACACAATTACACACACAATTACACACACAATTACACATTCAGTCACATGTTACAGAATGGGCAATTTGGGAACACCAATCAGCCAACACTGCATGTTGTTGGACTGTGAGAGGAAACCGGAGTACTACAAGGAACCTGGGAGAACATTAAACTCCACACACAGACAAGATGCATAGTAATTCCTACTGGATGTAAATTACAATACTGTTATAAAATACAAAGTACACCTGTTATAGTAATGACTACTCTAATTACAGTAATATATACTCCATTAACAGTAATGAGTACTCTAGTTACATTTAAAAATATTGAGTACACCAGTTACAGTAAGTACCCTAGTTACAGTTACAGTAATGTGAGCTCCTGGTGCAGTAATGAGTTCCCTGGTTTCAGTAATCTGTGCTCCAGTTAAAATAATAAGTACTCTAATTACAGTAATTTGTAATCCATTTACGGTAACGATTGTTCTGATTACAGTAATGTGTACTTCGGGTACAGTAATGTGTCTACTTCTAAAATTGGTTATGGTTTTGTTGTTAGTATGGTTTTATAGTTATAGTCGCTAAAGAAATACAACATAGCTGGAGATATACAATATAGTACAATATAGCTAGGGTTAGCGGTAGCTCAGTAGTTAGGGTGTTGGTCTACGGTTCAGAAGATCCCAGGTTCAAATTCCACAACCACCAAGTTGCCCCTGTTGGGCCCTTGAGCGAGGCCCTTAACCCCCAACAGCTTAGATGTATAATGTGATAAATATGTAAGTCGCTCTTGATAAGAGCGTCTGCCAAATGCCATAATGTAATGTAATGAGATAGATTAATAATGGTGTGTTTCCTTAGGTATTAATTTAGTAATGATGTCATTAGAGTGTTTCCTCAGGTCTCAACCCCTGTCTGTGTTTAGTAATTATGATTGGACAAGTCAATTAAAAAGGCCGGATCGGTGCTAGGCATGGAGCTTGACTCTGTGGATGTAGTAGCAAAGAGGAGGATTCTATCCAAAGTACAATCCTTCTCACCCGCTACACAGTGTCTTCGCTGAACAGAGGAGCAGTTTCAGCCAGAGACTGATTACTATCAAGTGTTCCACAGAGGGCCACAGAAGATCCTTTCTCCCAACAGCCATAAAAATTTACAACTCTTCCCTGTAACTCATACACACATGTATGTGGATTTTTCACTAACTGTTACACAACAGGACATTATAACATACCATATTAATAATATAACTACTGCAATGTTACTTCCCAATAAAATATGTAATACAAGATTACATACAATAATACAATATTACATAAACAATACTAGATTACTGTGCAATACTTACAAGTGGCCCTGAGTCATATTCTTATGGTATTTACTGTTTTAAGAACTTTTTTTTTTTTTAAGATTATTATTTTTATTATTTATTACCTTTATTCTTTATTACCTTTCTTAGTTAACAACTGTGAGCACCTGTAACCGAGCATAAGCAATTTCCCTCAGGGATTAATAAAGTTATTTGAATCTTGAATCTTGAATGATGTCATTGGAGTGTTTCCTCAGGTCTGAACCCCTGTCTGTGTTTAGTAATGATGATGTCATTGGAGTGTTTCCTCAGGTCTGAACCCCTGTCCGTGTTTAGTAATGATGATGTCATTGGAGTGTTTCCTCAGGTCTGAACCCCTGTCCGTGTTTAGTAATGATGATGTCATTGGAGTGTTTCCTCAGGTCTAAACCCCTGTCCGTGTTTAGTACTGATGATGTCATTGGAGTGTTTCCTCAGGTCTGGACCCCTGTCGGTGTTTAGTACTGATGATGTCATTGGAGTGTTTCCTCAGGTATAAACCCCTGTCCGTGTTTGGTACTGATGATGTCATTGGAGTGTTTCCTCAGGTATAAACCCCTGTCCGTGTTTGTACTGATGATGTCATTGGAGTGTTTCCTCAGGTATAAACCCCTGTCCGTGTTTGGTACTGATGATGTCATTGGAGTGTTTCCTCAGGTATAAACCCCTGTCCGTGTTTGGTACTGATGATGTCATTGGAGTGTTTCCTCAGGTATAAACCCCTGTCCGTGTTTGGTACTGATGATGTCATTGGAGTGTTTCCTCAGGTATAAACCCCTGTCCGTGTTTGGTACTGATGATGTCATTGGAGTGTTTCCTCAGGTATAAACCCCTGTCCGTGTTTGGTACTGATGATGTCATTGGAGTGTTTCCTCAGGTATAAACCCCTGTCCGTGTTTGGTACTGATGATGTCATTGGAGTGTTTCCTCAGGTATAAACCCCTGTCCGTGTTTGGTACTGATGATGTCATTGGAGTGTTTCCTAAGGTATAAACCCCTGTCCGTGTTTGGTATTGATGATGTCATTGGAGTGTTTCCTCAGGTATAACCCCCTGTCCGTGTTTAGTAATGATGATGTCATTGGAGTGTTTCCTCAGGTATAAACCCCCTGTCCGTGTTTAGTAATGATGATGTCATTGGAGTGTTTCCTCAGGTATAAACCCCTGTCCGTGTTTAGTAATGATGATGTCATTGGAGTGTTTCCTCAGGTATAAACCCCTGTCCGTGTTTAGTAATGATGATGTCATTGGAGTGTTTCCTCAGGTATAAACCCCCTGTCCGTGTTTAGTAATGATGATGTCATTGGAGTGTTTCCTCAGGTATAAACCCCCTGTCTGTGTTTAGTACTGATGATGTCATTGGAGTGTTTCCTCAGGTATAAACCCCCTGTCTGTGTTTAGTAATGATGATGTGTAGTGTCACACGAGCTTAGTGATGTTGCAGGAATTCTTACTTGCTGCGTCACACGCATTTTTTTATATAGTTTTCTTTCTCCTACAAACCCCGCCCCCTGGAGAGTGATTGATTAGCTCGAATTAGTCCCACCTCCTGCATTAGGTAGCCATAAAAGGTTATCAGGGAATACAGCACTATTAATGAGAGGATAAATCGCAGTAAAACACAACTTTGCGTGTATAACTGTTTCTCGGATGTTGCAGTGTTGCTGTGGAGACATGACCTGACACCTCACGGCCCAATCAGAACGCAGGACACGGGGCGCTGTTGACCTATGGGAAAGAAGAAGGCAGGAAAGAGGGAGCCAATCAGAGAGGGAGGGGCGGGCCTTTTTTCGGAATGTATGCGCGTTTTTAGGCTAGTCACCCCGTTTGTATAATAACTACAGAGCTCAGTGTGTCTCTCTCTCTGTCTGTTTGTCTCTCTGTCCCCCACTCTCAGTCTGTCCGTTCTGTAGTGAGTGCATGCAGGACAGCGGCCGCTCCCTGCCAGCGGACCCGGTAGAACAGTCTCGATTCTCGGCTCGGTCGGTGAGCAGGACCGGACCGGCCCGGCCCGGAGTGAGAATGGGTGACCCGGTGAGGAGCTCTGCGTCCGGCTCGAGCTGCAGCAGCGCCCCGGCTCCTGCCCCGGGCTCGGACACCTACAAAGGCTGGCTCTTTAAATGGACTAACTATCTGAAAGGGTACCAGAGGAGATGGTTCGTCCTAAGTAACGGACTGCTCTCTTATTACAGGTATTTCTCACACTTTTAGCACTTATTTTTATTTTATTTTACACCTTCATGACAGCTGTCAGTTGTGCAGAAACGTGAGCTGTCAACACGCAGCCTCCTCCTTGGCCGCCCGGTCTCGTCTCAAATCCCTTCCTCCGTCCTTATCCGTGTACTTCACATGACGCAGCAGTCTGCGCGCTACCTAGTACACTAGACTACGAAAATGGCGCCGATTGACATACAGCCCCCGCGCGCACACCTACACGCGCAAACACACACACACGCGCGCGCACATAGTCCCCTGACTGCTGCCAAGGCCCCTTTTTTCAATATCAGCGTGACAGCACAATGTCTTTTTTTTAAATAATAATAATAATAAAATAAGTATTAAACAAATTATAAACTTAAACATTAAACTACAAGATCATACAGACTATCTTTACTGAACTCTTCTTGTCTTCTAATATTTATTAAGTAGTGAGCTAGCTTTGTAGCTAACAGTAAACAGCAGTGGTTTACCTCAGCATCAGCTTTTTAAATTTTTAACGAAGTGATGACATTTATTTATTTCACACACCATTAAATAGTTAAATAAACTGTATTTTGTGTTGAAGGTGGCAGTGATTTTCATGGGATTTTATAAGAAACACTGGATTAGATTGTCTTTTGTCTTATATTTCTTTAAATAGTGAGCTAGCTTTGTAGCTAACAGTAAACAGCAGTGGTTTACCTCAGCAGCAGCTTTTTAAATTTTTAACGAAGTGATGACATTTATTTATTTCACACACCATTAAATAGTTAAATAAACTGTATTTTGTGTTGAAGGTGGCAGTGATTTTCATGGGATTTTATAAGAAACACTGGATTAGATTGTCTTTTGTCTTATATTTCTTTAAATAGTGAGCTAGCTTTGTAGCTAACAGTAAACAGCAGTGGTTTACCTCAGCAGCAGCGTTTATTATTTTTTTAATGACATTTATTCATTTTTTACACACCACTAAATAGTTGTGAAAAAAGCAATATTTTGTGCTGAAGGCACTTTTAAATGTGATTTTATAAGAAACACTGACTAGATTTGAGAATTACCTCAGGATTTACTTATTATTTTTATTTTGTAGTTTTTTTTAATAAAGTGATGAAATCTATTATTTACACTCACACTTTATATAATAGTTGTAAAAAAGGTATATTTTTGCTGCAGATGATTTTTATGAGATGTTATAAGAAACACTGATGTTTGAGAATTATCTCAGCATGTACTTATTATTTAAATCTTTTTTTGATTTTGAAGTGATGACATTTATTACTTTCACACACACTTAATAGTTGTGAAAAAAAGCTTTTCTTTGTGCTAATGGTGGTTTTTATGAGATTCCATAAGAAACACTGACTAGATTAGCATGTTTTAACAATGCGATAAAAAACCTCCTGATTAAAGTCACAGTCATGTAGTTCCGTCATGAAATGAAGATAATGTCGTCTCAACAAGAAAACTTGTTAAAATAACAGCAAGAAGTCATGTGTTCTACATTATCTCACACAGAAAACCTGATATCATATGGAAATTTCTCTGGCGTTGAGCTTTAGTATAATTTTTTGTTAGCCTTCATGCGAAAGACAAATTTTGCAAATTTTTACTCATGTAAAATTTAGGAAATATTTTTTGGACTGGAAAAATTTTGGCCTCCTAACTGACTGTATGCTCACGCTAGCAAGAAGTTGTCGCGCACAGTTTGTTTAGTGTACATCCCAGTATTTATTTATTTCTTTAAGAAGAGTAGTAGATATGTATTATTCCAAAAGCTAAATCAAACAACAAAACAAATGAGTGTGAAAACTCATTGTTGGAATTTACTTGTTGCGAGCTGATTCAATCAGCTACAAACAATTACCTGCGGCAGAGCTTTTGATGGTAGAACGTATAGTTCTCTAGCACATCTGTACTTCCTTAGCGTGACACAGGACGGATCTGATTGGACAGAATTTAGAACCAGGAATTACTCTCACTCACTCATCGTCCATACCACAGGGGTCCTGGAGCCTATCCCAGGAGACTTAGGGCACAAGGCAGGGTACACCCTAGACAGGGTGCCAATACATCGCAGAGCACACACACATACACACATTCATTCACACACTATGGGAAATTTGGGAACGCCAATTAACCTAATCTACATGTCTTTGGACTGTGGGAGGAAACCGGAGTACCCGGAGGAAACCCACCAAGCATGGGGAGAACATGCAATATCCATGACATAGAGACGGGATTTGAACCTAGCCGGGAATCGAACCCTGGAGGTGCAAGGATGTGCAAATGTGAATGTTTCTGAAAAAAGTTATGAATTACAGAACTGGTTCAGTTTAACAGACTTTTATTCTAAAACTGTCTCAAAACTGTTTTTATATAATGAATATATAATTTATAAATACATTTTCATTTATTTGCAATTAGTTATTTTAAAGCATTAGCTATTTTGACCTACAATCATGAATGCGTATAGGTTTTACTTTAGGTTTTGGGGGGAACAAATTGCAGATTTAAGCAGGAAACAGCAAAACACAGATTGGTCTTAGGAATCGTTTGAACCAATCATTTGAATGCTTTCCTTCTTTCCAGCATCATGTGCACATGAACGTAAACACTTTGTCTCTTGAAAGTGTAAGAGGTGGTCAGGATTGGGTCTGCCTCAGACTAGGTCATATTTTTAGCATAAATAATGACAGTAAACTTTTCCTTTGGAAGAGTGGGTGCCAATACTTAAGGCAATAAAGCACTAAGTGGGTGCTAAAGCAGACCAGATGGGCTGCAGTGAGTAGTAACAGGACACTTATGAGTGCTCCGTGTGGTAAGTTGGTGTGATAAGCTGTCTGGTTGGGGTTGAGGGACATGTGATAAGTGGTATCTCGGTGCAGGATCGTGTGGCTCGTTAAAATTTCAGCGAGCTCTACAGGTGTCACCTGTGACCCGGCGGCTTCACCTGTTGTTTCAGGACGTGCTCTGAACTCGGCATGGACGGTCATGTTTCGTCTCGCTCGCGCATGCTGGCGACAGCCACAGCGACGTGCCCCATATGGTGGGCGTCGCCCACCACGGTTCCACAATGCTCTTCTAACTGGTTCATTTCTTCCTTACAACTTTTCCTCTGAGAATCATCACTTGCTCTTGCGTAGAACCAGAGATGAGACTCAACGAGTCAAAACAAACGGGATGTTAGCTCGAGTTCATCAAAATCGGGTCTAACTGTGATCAAAGGATCGGAAAACTTGTCCTGATTCATAAGCTCCGCCCCAAATCATCATAATGAAATAAGTAACACAATTATTCTAAAGCACTCTAAAAAACTGAGATGTTTGGAGGCGGGGCTAATTTCTGGGCCATAAAATAAAAACAACTTGAAAAACAACTAACGAAATAACCCCAAATCCTCTGCTCGGCGCTTCACTACATGATGTTATTTAAACAGTGTGAATGTTACAGAGACTCACCTGAAAACATATGGCTGCGTTAACGTGCTTCGTGATTCGACTGTTGTTTGAAGTAAATGTTGATGTTGTTGATAACGAGGGGCGTGGCCCGTACCTGCATACGAACGCTTTAAGATAACAGCGGCTATGCTGAGCAAATCCACTACATGATTCTTTCCTTCTTTTTATTTGTTTTCTTTTTTCATTCCTAATTTCTTTGTCTCTTACTTATTTTTTTCTTAAATTTTTCCTTTCATTCTTATTTTTTTGCTATTTTCTTTCCCCCCTTTTTTGTTGCTTTTAATTTTTCCTTTGTTTTTGTCATCTATTTTTTTCTTTTGTAACCCTTTTCATTTTTTCTTTCGCTTTCTTTTTGTAGTTGTTTCTTCCTTTTTTGCATGTGTTCTTTTATTCTATTATTTTTTGTTTCATTTTTTCTTAATTTTTATTTAAATTTTCTCATATTTTCTTTTTTTTGTTCTTCCTTTTATTTTCCCCTTCTTTTATTATTTTTTCCTTTTTTCCCTTTTCTTTCTTTCTCTCTCTCTCTCTGTCTCTCACACACACACAGAAACAGATGCTTTTGGCATAAATTTGGGAAGACACACACTTATATCACAGTTAATCCACAATAAATAAAAAAATGAATAAAAAACTTCTCAGTTGTACCATGTGTTTGACATAAAGTACCCACTACATCTCTCTCTCTCTTCTCACACACACACACACCCTCACACACACACACACACACTCTGACTCAGGCATCCTCTCTTTGTGGAATGTTTTTTTGTTTCATTTTATTGTTTCTGTAAAAATCTTCTTTCAGTCTGTTCCAGTGGATTACCAGAGAGAGAATGAGACAGACTGTGAGTGTAAGAGAGACGAGCCATGAGACATATCGAGACAGGCCATGAGAAAAAAGAAAGAGGAGAGTACCGTGAGAGAAACTTTTTCTGAGTTTTGTATCAGTGACTCTGGCGGTACGTAACCACGACGAGGAAATGTTTTAGTAACATCGCTGTATTAAAGGCTAACAGAGTATTTCGAATATTTATACTTAAATAACATTGTTTACACAGTATAATTTGTTTACTCGTTATTGTCTCATACCTTTAAAAGGGCAATGTCCCTGTACAGGGGCCGACGGTGTTCCCTGTTCCTGTCCTAAACTTTAATATCGCCTCTATGGTGACTCAGACTCTGGCCTGTGCTCTACCTTGTTATTTCCTGCTTGCCTAGCAACAACAGCGTTCTCCTGACGTTGTGAATCATTTGCTTGTTTTGCGGGTTCTGCACGAAAGTGCTATCACGTTCCTGATGTTGTGTGTCCTCCTCAGGACACAGGCGGAGATGGCTCACACCTGTCGCGGCACCATCAACTTGGCCACGGCCCACATCGACACGGATGACACGTGTAACATGATGCTGAGCAGCGGGGGGCGCACTTACCACCTGAAGGCCGCCACCGAGGTGGAGAGGCAGAAGTGGGTGACGGCGCTGGAGCTGGCCAAAGCCAGAGCCATCCGCATGATGAACGATCAGTCGGGTAAGATCATCCCGGGGGTCGGATCGGGGGGGGGCGCCTGAGCGTGGCTCCGCCTACAGTAAAATCCTCATTGGGGTTATGCCTACAGGGGCGGGGCTTGTTAACACAACTGTGTCTGTGGCTACACAAGAGTAATGCCTACAAGGGGGCGGGGCTTGTCAAATGTCTACAGGAGGACTGGGCTTGCCAAAATCTACAGCTGTCTCAGCTACACAAGGGTTACACCCACAGGGGGCGGGGCTTGCAAAATCTACAGCTGTCTCAGCTACACAAGGGTTACACCCACAGGGGGCGGGGCTTGCAAAATCTACAGCTGTCTCAGCTACACAAGGGTTACACTCATAGGGGGCGGGGCTTGCTACACAAGGGGCGGGGCATTGTAAACATGTTTCTTGCATGCCTGTCTTTAATAAATAACTCTTATTTCTTTTTTCCTTTTTGTCAGTTTTTTTTCTTTTTCTTCATTTTCTTTTGTTTTTTGTTTTTAATGTAATTTTTTTTCTGCCTTTTTTAAACATTTTATTTTAATTATTGATCTTTATTCTTGTTTCTTTCTTCCTCTTTCTTTTTTCTTTTAAAAGTTTAGATTTTATATTGTTCTCTATTTTAGGATCCTTACTTCCTTCAATCAGAAGGTCAGAGATTTGGTTCCTAAACCAGTTAGTCTTGTTTACAGTCTTTTCTCTCATGACTCCAGATGTATACACGTATACAACATTTAAAATATCAGTAAATAATATAGACTGTATAAACAGATCATATATGGATACTGAATATAAAGGTCGCCTTGGATAGATACTATGAATCTGAGTCTCCTTCTGGATGGAGGAAGGTTGAACAGTTTGCGACTGGGATGGGCGGAGTCCCTGATGGTGCTGCATGCTCTGCTCAGACGTCTGGCTGCAGATGTTCGGTGCCTGGTATCTGGGCAGCAGTGATGTGTTGAGCGGTGTTTGCCACCATCTCCAGGGCTTTACCTTCAGTCTGGATGCTCTCAGTGGTGCAGTGATGGAAGCTCGTTAGGATCTGAGGAACAGATGGTTGCTGATGGAGCACCAAACCATCTCACTCAGATCTCAGCAGATTAGTCTTTTATTCTGAACTTTTTAAACTCTCTCTCCTTTGGTTTTTATGTTCCATCAAAAAAGTATTTCTTTCCTCTGTCTGCATTTTCTACCCCTGATTTTTTTTAGGTTTAAAGGTGAGTGTTTGGGTTTAAAGGAAAGTGAGTTGTGACAGTTTTTTATCTTTCAGAAAAAAAACTCCCTAAAGCAGTGAGCAATGTGTTGTTGTTGTTGTTGTTGTTGTTCCCTTTTCAGACACTCATGAGGATAACTGAATCCAATCTGCTGTAGTTTAGTTTGTCTCATTTGCTGGCTGGTTTTCAAATGTTGAAAAAATGAAATGTTGAAAACGTGTGTGTCTGACATTTTTTCTGCTATAATAAACAAATACGACGGTGATGATGATAATGATGTGTGTGTGTATGTGTGTGTGTGTCTGTGTGTGTGCGTGTGCGTGTTTGAGGCTCTCATACTCAGCCACAATTGTCTCTTTATTTTCCCTTTTCTTGTTTTGTGTGTGTGTATAGGGCTGTACTTTTTGTCTACATTTTATCCCATGAGAAAGTATATTTGAGTGTGTGTATGTGTGTGTGTGTGTGTATCCAGAGAAAATGGCTGAGTTCCAGATTGCTTTGGCCCGGTTGGTCTTCTGCTCTTCTCAGTTACACTCCACACTAAATTTAGCCGATTAGTGCTACATAAGCAAACAGGGTGTGTATGTGTGTGGGTGAGACTGTGTGTGACTGTGTGTGTATGTATGTGTATGTGTCTGTACATGTTTATATTGTTGTTCTTGCTGTTGTCTTGGTGTTTGCACATTTGTGTGTGTGTGTGTGTGTGTGTGTAAGAGAGCGAGAGAGAGAGGTTGTTGTTATGCTTGTTATAGTGTTTGTTCTTACTTCAGTGTTCGATATTGTTCTCTGTGCCAGTACAAAGTACCCTTTGTGGCTTTGGTCAGATACACAGGCCACGCCTCCTTAACCTTGTACGCCAGGACTGACAGATGCACAAGCCACGCCCCTCTCACCTCATATATAGATACTGTAGCCTTAGATAGATACTATGAATCTGTGTCTCCTTCTGGACGGAGGAAGGTTGTACAGTTTGCGACCGGGATGGGCGGAGTCCCTGATGGTGCTGCGTGCTCTGCTCAGACGTCTGGCTGCAGATGCACAGGCCACGCCTTTTTCACCTCGTACACCAGGACTGACAGATGCACAGGCCACGCCTCCTTCACCTCTTACACCAGGACTAATAGTTACACAGGCCACGCCTCCTGATTCACAGGCCACACCTCCTTCACCTTATAATGTAGGCACAGTTTGTCTGTAATTCCCTTGGCTGGCCTGTAGGTGTCACCCTATTCCAGTCCACACTGATTTGGGTTGGGATCGCTCTGTGCTGTAAGGGGGTTCTGTTAGGATTAATGAGTTGGAGGCGCTCCCTTTTTATTAACGGGTGACAAAACTATTGGATGATTCTAGTTCTAACTTGATGATGTATTCATTTATGCCCCACCCCTTTTTCACAGCGGCACTGCTCATTTTTAACATACCAGAAACACACACTCCTGCTGTCCATGGTGCTGAATCTGTGTGTGTGTGTGTGTGTGTGTGGTGGTGGCGATTGGTTATTGATGTCTGACATCTATCCTCTCATCTCTCTCTTTTGCGCTCTGTCTCATCAAAAAGCGAGGTGGAGGCGTGTCCTCTCTCTCTCTCTCTCTCTCTCTCTCAGTAAACAGGTGGAGCCCCCATCACTCTCTCTCTCTTTCTCTCTCTCTGTCCTTTATCTGTCTCCACCATTATCTTTTTGCTTTCCATGATCTCTCTTCCTCATCTTGGTCTTTTTCTCTTGCTCTCTCTCTCCATCTCTCAACCCCCCTCCCCTGCTTTCTCTCACTTTTGTACTCTGTCTCATTAAACAGTGATGTAGTGGCATGTCCCTCTCTCTCTCTCTCTCTCTCTCTCTTTCTCTCACACTCTCCCTCTCTCTCTTTCCATCTGCCGCTGTCATTCCATCTTTTTATGACCTGAAACAGGATTAAGAGAAGACAGTGGTTCCTGCATCCATGTAAGTAACCTCAGTACTTTAAGACAAGACAAGCTTTTCTTGTATGTGTGTGTGTGAATGTGTGTGTGTGAATGTGTGTGAGAGAGATAAAAATACACTGCTGTGTTCACATTGTAATTGAGATTTGGTTCTTGTAGTTGTATAGTGTATGAGTGGTATGGCTTGGTGTCCTGTGTGTGTGTGTGTATGTGTGTGTGTGTGGTCAGGATTCCTCTCACACTCTTACTGAAAGCTTGTTCACTTGATTGTGGTTATTGATGAGGAGCTGGAGATCTGGAGTGTTTTATTACTCTCTCATTTCCCTGTTTGATTTACTGCATCCATTCTCCTTCAAGTGTGTGTGTGTGTGTGTGTGTGTGTGTGTGTGTGCTATTGTATGTGCCCATAAGAGGATATATGTATATGTGTATATATTTTTAGAATTGTCTATGCAAGTGTGTTTTACTTGTGTGTGTGTGTGTGTGTGTGTGTGTGTGTGTGTGTGTTTCATGCTGCGTCACAATGACGTGGATTATTACTGCCTGACAGATGGAGCTCATCTCTCTCTCTCTCTCTTTCTCTCACTTACACATACGCGCACACACACAGAAATAGAAGACATCCCTTGAACTTTTCACCTTGTGTTTGTGGATTTTCATATCAGGAGTGATGCACACTGACATCACACTGACCACAACTGACTTCGCTTCAAACACACAAGCACAAGGCTGCATTTTGGAGATCAGTAATTAGATTAGTCTTGTGGGTGAGTCTGAATCAACTGTCATCTGTGATGAATTTTCTATATGCCCACACACACACAGGCACACACAGATGCATACACATGAAATTAAATAACACATTAAGTATATAAATGGTTTCTGCGGGTAAGATTGGTAAGATGATGGACTTGTGAACTAGTCCGCCTATCGTTGCATGACAGATTACTTCACCTTCTCCAAGGATGCAGCAAATGAAGTTGCCAAGTTAAGAGAAGCCCAAGAGAACCAGAGATGACACATCAGGAGCTTGAGCAAGTATCACAAAGATCACAGCTTTTACGACCACAACTTTAGCAACATCTGCACCACTAATCTTACCACAGCTGGCCTCCAAACTTTTTACCCCTTCCTGAGAAGTACACCAGGAGAGTAGACATAGTGAAGATTAGTAGATTAAGAATTAGTCCAAGTATTGAAGAAACAGATACATCTTAAATTGTTGTTTAAAGATTCGGAGATCTAGGGAAAGTTCGTTCCACTACCTCGGTGCCAGAACAGAAAAGAGTCTGGATGAGAGATGGTGGAATGAGGCGAGCAGTCCTGAAAGATCGGAGGGAACATGGTGCGGTGCGTGATTAGAGCAGAGAGGTAAGTGGGTGCTGGGCAATTTTTGTCTTTGTAGGCGAGCATCAGGGTTTGAATTTGATGCGGGCAGCAACAGTAAGCTAGTACAGGGAGCAGTGCAGTGAGGTTATGTGGGAGATCTTGGGAATGTTGAAAACAAGACATGCTGCTGCATTGTGGATCAGCTGCAGAGGACGAATAGTGAACAGAGGCAGACCTGCTGGAAGTAAGTTGCAGTAGTCTAGTCTTGAAATAACAAAGGACTGAACAAGCACCTGGGTAGCCTGTAAAGAAAGAAATGGACGGATTCTTCTGATGTTGTAAAGAAGAAATCAACAAGAGCGAGTAAGGTTAGCTATGAGTAAGGGAAAAATGACAGATGATTGGCCACAGTTACCCCAAGATTGCGGGCAGTGGCTTAAGGAGTGATCTGATTGTTGTCCAGGGATATCACAAGGTCTTGACCTAAGGATGAATCACCAGGGATGAACCGCAGTTTGGTTTTACTCAGATTAAGCTGCCATCCAGGATGAGATGTCTGCCAGACATGCTGAGATCCGGGTGGAAACCCGAGTGTCTAAGGGGAAAAAGGAGAGAATGAGTTGTGTGTCTTCCGCATAACAATGATGTGAAGATCCATGCAATGATATGACCTTACCAAGAGACTGCGTATAGAGGGAGAACGGAAGAGGACCAAGTTCTGAGCCCTGTGGGACACCAGTAGGAAGTCTGCGTGGGGCAAATGTGGATCCTCTCCATGTCACCTCATATGACCTATATTCTGGGTAAAAAGCAAACCATTGTCACTCTGTTCCACAAATGCCAAGGCTCGTAAGAATAGATAGTAGAACTGTGGCAAATGCAGCTGACGGGTCCGGGAGAATGAGGACAGATGATAGTTTGGTTGATCTAGCAGCATGGAGCTTCTCAGTGACTGACAGAAGGGCAGTCTCTGTGGAATGTACCCTTTTGAATCCAGATTGGTTGGGATCATTAAGGTTGTTCTGTGAGAGATAAAAAGACATTTGGTTATAAACAGCCCTTTCAAGAATTTTGGAAATAAAAGAGAGAAGTGATACCTGGTGATAGTTGCTAAATTTTGCTGGATCCAGGCAGGGTTTCTTAAGGATGGGAATAACCCTTGCCTTAAAAGCAGCAGGAACATGACCAGATGATATAGAGTGGTTGATGGTTGTGGTGAAGGAAAGGAGGTTTCCCTTCACCACATGTGAGTTGGGGTGGTAGTGGTTCAGCTTGTTTAGGCTCTGATCACAAGGTTGGCGGTTTGAGCCCCAGTTCCACCAGGTTGCCACTGTTGGGCCCTTGAACAAGACCCTTAACCCTGTCTGCACTAGGGTGCTGTGAAAAAATGGCTGACCCTGCGCTCTGACCCCAGCCTCCTAACAGAACCATTGAAAGGGAACTTTTAAACATGCCCACATCCAGAGTTTCTAAGCAGGATTCCAAAGAAACATTATTTCTACTACCTCATCTCAGATTAACCACTTGAGCAGCCACAGGTCATCATACCACATACAGGACTCTTATCCACTACTTCAAACTGAATATTGATGACGAGATATGTGCAAAGACATTAATAGTTTCATAATATCCTGCTCCCTGTGCAGCTAAGTAAAGGTACCCTGGTATGCACTTGCCTCTCTACACATTTTCATAGACCTAGATGATGATAGATGGTGCTATGCAACACTGACCCCACAGACTCACCAATGGTGAAGATGGTCAAAGGAATTCAGAAAGATAGCCCACGGTCATCAGTTCTTTTTACCGAGTTCTTCCAACCAGTTTGGGCATGTTTATGACAGAGCGCCCTGAAGGTTGTGTGGGACCTGATCACACACAACCTTTCCCACTGAGGTGTAACCTCCAGGAGTGCTGGCTCTCCTAGGTTGTGTTCCTCGACAAGTTAGGTAGCTGGCATAGAAGTGCTGGGATAGGGGTAAGCCCCACCTTTTTACGTTTTAAGCCAGTGAAGCCAGGTATTTCTTGGTAGAACACAACCTATCTTATCATACTGAAAGAATGGAGCATGTTGCCCTGGGAGAGGCTAAAGCTGCTACACACAATGTCACCTGTGGTGTTCCTCAGGGCTCTGTGCTCGGTCCCAATTTGTTTATTTTGCTTCCCCTGGGTTGTATCATCAGCTGGCACGGTATTTTATTTCATTGCTATGCTGATGATACTCCGCTCTATCTCAGGATAAATTTAACCCCCTCGACTACTCTGCCATCATCCACTTTGACCATCTGTTTGAGGGGATAAAGTCATGGATGAAGCAAAACTTCCTGCAGCTAAACAGCTCTAAGAAACTTATCTTTTTATCAGAGCTTTTGGGTTGAATTAATTTGTAGCACTTTAAGATTTGCTTCAAATATAAAGCGCATTATAAATAGAATGTACTATTATTATTAAAATGTATTAGAAACACCATCCAAAACTTTAAAGTGCTTTACTGTAACATCATCAACCTATGTTTTTTTCAAAGTTCCACAAGGTTGAGGCGCCCAGAGGTTGGTGCTCTTTCAGGAACACTCCAAAATCTTTAGAACTTCTGGAAGTGTTTTTGAGTAAAGGTGAAGGAGAAAGAAAGATGAAATTTGCCTGCGAGTGTATGACTGACTCATTGTCTGTGTGTCTGTGTGTGTGTCTGTGTGTGTGTGCCTATGCATTGATAGGCAGCATTAATTGCGAGGAAGCTGCTCTGTGTGATGTGCTGTGACTGGATGTGATTGCAGGAACTCGGCATCAGTGCGTCCCAGACAGGAAATAGACTTTGATTTTAGCTTTTTAATCCAACTGCTGTGATGCATTGCGATATTTATGGCAGAGAATATTATCATTAGCAGGGACATACTTAATGACCTTTACCACAAGAACTTACCTTTATTGTACTTGTGTTTAGATGTAGTAATTTGAGTATTAATATTAAAATGATAGGAAGAAGAATTTGAAAATGAGGAAGCTGTGATCGTAATGATGAGTAATTACTTAATCAGTTAGGTTAAGTTTTTTTTTTCACATTGCCAAATTTTGTGTGAGCGCTCCAAATTAAGAGTCTTGATAGTTTGTGGTTGTCTGGACTATTACAATTTGTTACAATTTATCCGTAGAGTATTTACAGCATCTTATAAGTTGTTATGAGTTGTCAAGGTTTTTGGTTGTAGCTCTAGGAGGTTGTAGCTGTAGGACTTTATAAAAGACAACCCATTTTCATGTCACCTTTCTCAGCACGGCTAGCAAAAAACTAACCAGTCTATAGTAGAACCTTAACTCATTTCGTTTCTCCTAATTAAGTGCATTGCTGTTGAAATGCAGCCATCCAGATTAGTTTGCTGGTTCTGTTGGAGATTGGTTGGGAATCATCACTTCATCTGGTACAATCAGTTTATCGTGATCGTGAGAGTACACGTGATGTTCGTTGAAGAACCATGGTAATTCTTGACTAATCGTGAACTTTAATCAGGCTGGTTTGAAGTTAAGTAATTAGTAACTAGTAAAAGAGTGTAGTAACAAAAGATCACTAAAATAGAGAGAGAAAGGCTGCAGTAACGGAGATTGATTGAAGTAACGAGAGATCGACTAAGAAAACGAGATCAGTGTCGGTAACAAGAGATTGCTGCAGTAACGAGAGATCAGCTAATAGAACAGGATCGCTACAGTAACGAGAGATCTGCTATATTATAGAGAGATAAGCAGCAGTAACAAGAGATCAGGTATAGTAATGAGAGATCAGGTATAGTAATGAGAGATTGCTACAGTAACGGGACATTGGCTGCAATAACGAGAGATCAGCTACCATAACAAGGGATTGGTGACAGTAACGAGTGTAAGATTGTTACAGAGATCAGTTAAAAAAAAAATACAAAAAACATTTATATTTTCTCTCTCACTCACACACATTAAGCATGTGGCTGTGGCTACACGTGTTTCTCTCTCTCTCTTTCTCTCTCTTACGCTCACACACATGTATACACCTTCTGTCTAATATGGTAATTACAACAATAAGATGTTTAATCCTTTCTTTATTTTAATTTTGAACTCTGTGGTGTGTTTTCTATGTGCATGTCTAAGCCACAGCCGATGTACGGTGATGTTCAAACTGTTTCCTGAAACGTTTATTATTTTTTTCTGATTTAGACTCAATTTTCTGACACTAATATTAATAATTTATTAACTAAGTTTAAAGAAAGTGGGCAGTGGTGGCTCAGTGTGTTATGGCTCTGAGTTACTGATTGAAGGGTCAGCGGTTTGAGCTGTTTTGCACTTGAGCAAAGCCCTTAACCCTGTCCGCTTCCACACCCTAAAAAATGCTGGGTAACTATTGGACTAACTAAATGCTGGGTTAATTTAACCCAGCAAAATGGGTTATTTTTTTAACCCAGCAAAATGGGTTAAATATTCAACCCAAATGCTGGGTCATATTTAACTATAATGCTGGGTTAATTCTACCACATAAATAGGTTAAATGTTCTACCCAGATGTTGGTTCATTTTAACTAGAATGTTTAGTTAATTCTACCTCACAAATAGGTTATTATTATTTTCATGTTTTACAGTAAATCTGTAAAAAAAAAAAAAAAAACTACCCACGTCTATTAAACAGTTAAATTACTTTGATATACTGGTTTATTACAAAAAAAAACTTAAAAGTTTTGCAAACCAAACATATATGCAATAAACAACATCCTATTAAATGTTCATAGAAAAAACTTTTATTTTTCAAAAGCACAAGAACAGATAATCAACAGCGACATCATTACTATACTATTACTCATAAGGGCAGAATGGAGTAATAACACAAATAGGCTAAGGCAGCTTCTACAGAGCAGGATCTCTTTGTGACATTAGATATCTTTCCTGCAGAACAAAACTATCCAGCCCTGGTCTCATTTTAACATACAAACACTGTCTATGACTTTTCAAGTAGGCCTTGCAATTTCATAGCAACATTACAAAAAGTCCTATACAAGTGCACACTACTTTAAATAGTTAATGTCAAAAATATAAAATGCCTTGAAGCACACATCAACCACCCCAAGTAGTGTGCATTGCTCCAGAGCCTGTCCCACCAGAATGACGAATGCCTGAGAGCAGCGCTGGTCATCATCTCCCAACGTCAGGATGTACAGTAGGGGTACGGCCTTGACACTTCAGCCTCCTGGAGGTATTTCACCATGTTGGTGCCAACCTTAGAAAGAAATGAAAGAAAGTTAAACATTTGTTGAATAACAAAGATTAAACTAAATAAGACTATCAATTTAATGTGTAATAGGATGTATACTGAATAAAAAAATGACAAAGCTAGGGTATAGGTAACCTAAAACAAAAACATGGAGACAGCTACTACCAAAAATAAAATAAGCAATATAAGCATGGCTTTTGGGATAAAGCTCATATATAGTAGTTATCTGTACAGCTGACTGATAATTTAGCCTAAGTCACAAGCAACTTTGGTTAAAGAGGGCTACCTGGTTAGCTTACATGCAGCAGTCATATTTGCATACTACTTGCCAAAGGGGTAAAGGTGTAAAATATTGTTATAACTCGGGAGAAACGCGGGCGACTTTTGACCGCGGAGTAAATTACTAACTAGTTAAAAACGGGAGGGTTAGCAGGTGTGTATATTTGTGAGAGGGTCAGTGTTTTGTAACACTCCAGCATTTTATTGTCTCAGTGAGATTAATAAAGTTCTAATGTTAATGTGGTTGCTAACGCTAGCAACCTAACTAAATGCTAGCGTCATGCTAATACTACAGTTACAGTTTCATCACCCTGCAAACATTCTACAGAGAAAGATAAAAAGCTCAGTCAGACATCTTATCCGTTTCTTTCACACACAGGTGGGGTTCTTTGGCTAACTATAGCAGCTATTGTCAGCTAAATTATCTTACCTCAGACCAGCCTGAAAGTTTAAGTGTAACCTTAACACGGTAACAGTAATAAATCTCACATATAGTAATAATTTTTCAGTCATATGTGACTTAGGTGAGTGAACATGTGTATACAGACCTTGTATTTAACGTCATTTTCCCTTAATTGAACCGTCATCAGCGGTGTGGGAGCTCAAGAGAGACACGAAGCTCTGACTGACAGCCGCTGAATCCACCGGTGAACTTTGGGGGAGGAGCCAATCAAACTTCAACCCAGCAGCTGGGTTACACAAAAACTACCCAACTCTCTGTAAATAACCCAGAAAAATGACCCAACAGAGGCAACCCAGCGCTTGGGTAGAAAAAACAACCCAGCGTTTTTTAGAGTGCAGGGGCGCTGTAAAAATGTCCCTAGGTCTGACCCTAAGCCTACAAAGTTGGAAATAAAGAATTTCACTGTGCAATAATGTGTATGATCGCTGGTTTGATTCCCAGGTGATGCTGTAGCCTAAAGAGACTTAGGATACATTAGCCTGATTAGCCGAGCTCTCTCAGCGGGGTGGGGCGGGAGGCACTGAGCGCTCCCATGTCAATCACGGCTCTACAGCCAATCTACAGCCAAAGTGGAAGGAGACCCCATACCCGCCTGAACCCACTATCGCCCACCCCCGTTGTGGTGTGTGAGCGAGCAGCGTGATAAAGTTTAGAGGAAATACGTGATAGTCTTGGGTACTCCCGGACTAGTGGTGGTGGCCTTGATGTGGGAACTCATTAATGACGGGTGGGACACAAATAAATTGGGGAGTAAAAAGAAAATGTGGTGAGAGGAAAACAGTTATGTGTACAGGAGCTGGGTACACATAGTTCTGGGTTGGATTGTTTGGACTGTACACAGCGACATCATCTGGATTTAAACTTTCTTCAAGAAGGGAGGACGCAACTTGATATAGATGCACTGCTCATATTTGAGTTTATCAGATACACACACACACACAACCTAGAGTCTCAGTAGATATTTAAGCTCTTATTTAAAAAAAAAAAGGTGCTGTATAACCTTATAGAGACATCCGGTCCTCATGAAGAGACAAACCCAGGACCTGAATTTGCCCTGTCATACCTACAATGAAAGTAAGTGTGTGTGTGTGTGTGTGAGTGCACCACTGACCTTGGTGCAACGGTAATAACTTTAACGCTGGAGTCAGAACCTGATGTTTCACTGCTGCTTAACTTTCCCCTCTTATGCCCCGCCCACAGACATACGGATATTAGCAAACACAAATACTGTAATGAAATTTTTCAAAAATTTACACAAAGCATGAAGTAAAGCTAGATGGTGTTATGTGAACCATTACCTAAAACTCCACAGGAAAACTATTGAGAACTGCGTATTGGTGATGGTAAGTCAAAAATTATCCGCACTCCGGCCAGCCAACTTCTGTTGGCCGCTCTGTCTTAACAACGCTGTCCCCAGTCACTGATGTGCAGGTGTGAACGCGTTACATCAGTTTTGTGGTAGCTGCGGTGCGAGCAACAATGGACGCCCCACTTCATTGATCAATAATGGAGCAGCATGCAGCATATTTTTTTAAATTTATGTATTTGGTGTATATGGTGTACTTGGTGCCCGAAAAGAGTAAACAGAAGTGTTTGGATATTCGCAAAGAAAATGTGGAGCGAAACTCTGAGGAAGGTTTAAAAGTTTTTTAAAGAGAATCATTACTGGTGACGATACACGGATTCGGAGTCGGAGAGTAAACAGCAGAGTATGGAACTGAAACATGCTCAATCCCCAAAAGTTCAAAAGTCGACCATCAGCTAAAAAATTCATCAACACTTTCCCAGAATTTTCTGGGATTCTCAAGGGCCAGAAGTATTGGAACATTATCAGAAAAAAGGTGCAAAATTCAACAGTGCTCGTTACAGTGAGAAGCTTATTGAAGAAGTGAAGACTAAACTTCAGATTAAACACACAGGACCGCTACCCGAGGGCGACTTGATCTCACGTGAAGATGCGCATCCGCACACTTCTGCTCTACACTGACGACAATCTGATGTGAAATGGGTTAAGGCACTGAGTTGCTGATCGGAAGGTCTCCGGTTTGAGCCCCAGCTCCACCAGGTTGCCATTGTTGGGCCCTTGAGCAAGTCCCTAAACTTTCTCTGCTCCAGGGGGTGCTGTATCACGGCTGACCCTGCGCTCTGACCCCAGGATATATTAAGTCTTAACTTTAAGCGTCCTCCCTATAGTCACTTTGTTCGTCTCCTGAAAGCAGAACTACGAGGACGAATATTCACTTCTGATGAAGAACTGAAAACAGTGGCTCACAGCTCAGACTAAAACATTGTTAATGAGGGAACACAAAAGCTTGTTATGTGTATTGAAAAACAAGGAGATTACGCCGAAAAATTATGCATCTCTATGTAATTAAAGTAAATTCTACAACCAGGGTGCTGTAGACTTATCTTCATCTGTGTGTGTGTATAGAGAGAAAAAGAAGTGGAATGTAAGTAAGAGAGGCAGCAGTGTCAACCTTCAGTGCACACACACACACACACACACACACTGCGGCAGTGCAGTATCGACAGACTGCGAGCACAGTAAAGATGATGAGGTGTGTGTGTATAGGAAAGCTGGGATGCCATCTCTCTCTCTCTCTCTCTCTCTCTCTCTGTCTCTGTGTCTCACTCTCTCTTTTTATTTCTAATCTTTCTCTTTATCATTATTCTTATGTACACCTAGTAAGGGGGTGTGTTTATCCCTGCAGTGTGTGTTTGTGTGTGTGGGGGGGGGGATGCTGAATAAGGAGAATAACCGGAGAATCACTGATGCTCTCACACACCCCCCCCTTCTCCCTCGCATACTTCCTGTACTGTGTGTGTGTGTGTGTGTGAGGGAGTGAGTGTGTGTATGTGTGGTGAGTGGTGAGGCAAGGAAGAGGACGAGGACGTGTGATGAAGAGCAGAGCATGCTGGGAACCGGGCACGGTGCGCACCGCATGCGGCTCGGGCTGCCTGCGTCGCCTCGGCAACACACAGCCCACGCCCCACGGCGGACGGGGACGGGGGGACGGCGCTTCTTCTGCGTCCTCACACACGCCTACTCCGGTCCGCTCGTCCTCCTTCTGCCGCTTCCTCAATTTCGCCTGCCTCCGAGGTAGACCGCGTTTAGCCCTCTCTCTCTCTCTGGTTTTATTTTAAGCGTTTGATTGACAGATAAAATGTCTTAAGGGGCGGGATCTTTTGTATTCTGGTATCTTTCTTCACGCTAGTAGGTGTGTGTGTGTGTGTGTGTGTTTTAACTCTGAAACACTTCATTTCAGAAGTAACACTTTGCTCTCAGTTCTGGGGCAGGACAGCGCCGTCTGCTCCTCAG
Source organism: Clarias gariepinus (assembly GCF_024256425.1). Taxonomy (NCBI): domain Eukaryota; kingdom Metazoa; phylum Chordata; class Actinopteri; order Siluriformes; family Clariidae; genus Clarias; species Clarias gariepinus. The sequence continues at coordinate 28,334,038 of NC_071120.1, forward strand.
GGTCCTAAAGCCCTACATGTGCCTTTATTTTTAACGTTCGTAGCTCAAAGCGTCTCGAGAGCTGCGATTTGAGTTCGTATTTCCTTTTCAAGCAGGAAGTGTCGAATCGCTCGACTCCCACATGGCGATCTGCCAGCAGCTTCTGAGATACTTCTCAGACTTCTCTGATGATGTCATTTTATCGAATTCGATTCGAGCACAAAGACCAGATTCTTCATTAATCCTGGACTAAAAACGTCTGTGGAAAAAGTCACATGACCACATGAATTCTGCCCTCTTCCACATGAATAAACTCCGCCCATTTATTTCTGTGTGTGAAGATGGCCCTGATGAACCATGCTTACTGACATCACTAACGAGCTGCTCCTGTAGAACCAGACACACCCCCTATGGGCGGGGCTTAAATATTCTAGACCACGCTTAATTGAATGATGGACAAACATTAAAATCTTCCTGGAAGTGATAAAGCACATTCTTACTCTTTATTGTTTTTTTTGCTGTACCACAGCGGTTGGATCCCTGGAGCGATTTAGCGATCGACAGACGATTGATATCATGACACTTAATTTAATCTCTTTATTACATGCAGTCTGGCGGATGGATGTGCCCGGGCAGCAGCGCGCGGCCGTTAGAGGAAGGGTAAATATAGCATGTGATCGATACTCTGCGTTAGCTGGAAGAGGTACGTGAACACTCACAGACGCCTTAACGCTTCAGAGTGAAGTCTAGGAGTTAGTGCTAAAGGCTAAGTGCTTCTCAGCGCTGTAGCAGACACGCTAGCGCCGCTGCCGTCTCACAGGCTCAGAGTGGCGGCGTTACAGCGTCGGATTAAACGACACTTCAGGAATATCGGTATGTAGGGCGAGAAAGCAAGAATCACAGACTTTATTGTTTGTTACAGGAAGTGTGTGATGTGAGGACGGCACCGTGTGTGTGTGTGTCCTCCTCACTTCTGCTGTTTGTCTATCTATCTTTAACTTTGTCTGTCTGTCTCTATTTATATATCTGTTTAATTACTTAGCTACCTGTCTTTCTATCTGTCTGTCTGTCTTTATTTATATATGTTTAATTATTACTCCATTTATATATCTATCTAATTATTTAGCTATCTGTCTGTCTGTCTGTCTGTCTGTGTCTTTAGCTGTCTGTTTGTCTTTATTTAGATATCTATTTGATTGCCTGTCTATCTATATGTCAGTTTGTCTGTCTGTCTATTTGTCTCTATCTGTTTGTTTGACTGTCTCTCTCTGTCTATCTTTATCTCTCTCTCTCTTTCTCTCTCTCGGCCCTAACGGTGTGTATTAAGTCCATCTCTGCTGTCTCACAGTTTGATGTAAACACTAGTACGTCACACTGGGGTTGATTTTTTTTTTCAGGCTGATATTAAATATATAAATACACAACGTTGCTCGTTAATTATTAACTAAATATTGTTTAGTAATTAACTATTAATTAAAACACTGTCTCTTTAAAGTGAAAATGTTCGCGGTGTGTTCCTGAGAGCCGTCTTTGATCTGAAGCAGTGAGAGTGTTTAGGATAAAAGGCTGAGAGAATGTGTGTGTGTGTGTGTGTGTTTAAGATGAGTAATTGATGTCATCATGTCAGCAAGTGGTGTTCATACAGTAATATGTCACTAATATTCCAGACTCCGCCCTCGTGTCACTCACAGCTCATCACACTCGTCTTTTACTTTCAGTTTTGAATCTCAAATCTGTAATATTTAAAAAGTCAAGTTTCCTTCTTCAGTCTGCATTTTCTATATCATATTTAAACCTTTGTGTTTAAAGCCGGAGGTTCTGGAGGCTCGAGATCTTCTGCGTCGCACCTGAACCCTAAATCCCGACTCTGATCCACACGTGAGACTAGGACACGTGAAGTATAACTTCTCATTTACATCCCACGCCGGGGTGTCATTAGTTCTGATTACATCCTGATTTATACTCTGAAACACTGCTCTAGGTAATCTGTTAGGTGTGAAACTCCACTCAAGTGAGGTTACACTCTGAATGTGGAGCTCAGAAACTACACACACACACACACACACACACACACACACACATGGAGGGAAATCCCGGACATTTTTCAGAAGGAATTTTAAACTGCATTTGCAATTGCGTTTCCCATATGTGGACACATAAAGTGTGACATAATTCAAACTTTGCTTTACTGTTTGCTTTTTCACCTTCGCGAACAAACACTGGCTGCCAAATTTCAAATGAAAAAGCAAAGTCAATTTCCCATGTCTTACATTTATGAGTCTGTCATATTTAAATAGCAAAATCAATTACCACGTTTGCGCGAGTCGCGCGTCAAGCCGGCCAAAACTCAAATGCAATCGCAATCCATTTGCAATTGCATTTCTTTTTTTTCACGTTACATAGAAACCTGTCAATCAGCGTCAGGGGCGGGTCTATACTGTGGGGCGTGATTGTATGAGGCGTGATGTCACTCACAGTCGCCGACTAAGAGATGAGAATTTGAGTGATGGAGGTGAAACGCAGTAAAGTTGGTTTTATATTGGACATTCGCCACACATTTAAGATTATCTCATCTGTTTATCAGGAAATAAACACAAAAATGACAAATTGCATATTTTCTTACTCTGGAGTGGACAGAGAAGCTATTACAAATAAATATATTCTTAGATCGTTTCCTGTTACAGCCTGCTGGAGCTAAATCTGTCAGAAACGCTGCTTAGCGGCGCTTTATAGCGATGGAGTCACTAAGGGAGCATCTAACAAGTGTATGACCAAGACTCAAGCGTTTATTTACAGAATAATACACAAGATTACAGAGAAATACCTCACAGGACATCAAACATATTACACTGTTGGGCTACAGGATGGATTATTTGTTTATTTATTTGTTTGTTTAAATAATTCATAATCAGTTTGTCATTTTTTGCAACTCGTAATAGACTGAACCAAAGTTCATTCATTTTAATACATACCTTTACAATTATTATCATTATTATTCCATTTTTTTAATAACTAAAAAACACCCCGATTCTCATTTAACAAATTATCTGTTTTATTGGCACAAGAATTGTCTGTGTAATCATCTATTTTTAAATATACATTAAAATAATTATTATAATTAAAGGTAAAAAATGCAAACGGTAATGCAAAATTTGCAATTGCATTTGAATTATGTCACACTTTATGTCCACATAAGGAAAACGCAATTGCAAATGCTGTTTAAAATTCCTTCTCAAAAATGTCCAGGATTTCCCTCCACACACACACACACACACACACACACACTACTTCTGGAGTTAACTCCTAGACACAGAGCAAGCAAGAGTTTATTGTGTATTTATAAAAGTAAGCATCTTTTTTTTATTGGTGTGTGTGTGTATGTGTGTGTGTGTGTGTGTGTGTGTATGCCCGCATTGTTAATGAAAGGCAGGAAATTAGACGCCTTTGTGTGATTAACCTGAGTGACCTTTTGTGATGGAACATGATCAGTGTGTAATGTGTTTTAATTGTCTTTCATACAAGCAAATCTCTCTCTCTCTCTCACACACACACACACACACACACACACAGATAACACCTTTGTCCTCCCACTCCCAGAAGAACAGTAAGTGGGTGTGTGTGTGTGTAAGGTTGTAGTGAAGGACACACAGCTGTACGACAAGCAAAAAATGTCTGAGGGACAAATAGAATTAAGATACTTCAAAGACATTTATATTAATAATGTAATTAAACAGGAAGTTAATGTTAAAGGTAAAATAAAGCGGTAAGTTTTCACACAGTGCAGTTACACAGTAGTTGGATGTTGGATAAAAATATTTTTGACTGATTATCAATATATTATTATTTTATTATTTTATACATTTCACTCAGGTAATTACGTTTCAAATGAACATAAAATATTTACAGTCATACACTGTAGTGATATAAAGTGAAATGAATAAACAACTCCTGATGACTTAAAAAAATTAGAGATTTTTTTCATAAACTAGAAATATAAAAAAAGATAGATTTTTTTAGCTGTATAAAGAATTAAAAATTTACATTCTGCACAAATAAAAAAATAAGAATATAAAAAATATATTTAAATATAATAAGTAAGTATTATTAAATAGCATACAGTATATAGTATATATTATAGTAACGTTAACATTGTCATATTGTAACAGATGTCATAAATAATAATATGTGTATTTATTATTAATGCATGTTTATAATAAATTATTTTTTATATTTTATTTACAAATAAAAGTTTGATTTTAAAAAAGATTATAGTTTATTATATTTTTTGTTAAGTAATGTGTTATTAATGTTGATCTATTATTTCTATTATTTATTATTTAATTATTCATATAGTAAAACATAATTGTATAAATTGTACAAATTGTAATACAAATTCTAAAACCAAATCTGTATTATTTAGTGATTAATGCTGCCTTCAGTCCGATTGTAATTATTAGAATAAATGATGTGATGAATTTTGTCATGACATAACAGACATTAAATTCAATTAAACAAATTTGAAAAAATATTTACAAACTGATCAAAAGGACCTGAAATGATATTAACATTTTTTACTTGATAATTAAAATTTTAAAATAATCAAGAGAAAAAAAAGTATTTATTCATTCATTCATGTTTGTTTGTTTGTTTATTAGCTAAAAATGCATTATTCCTCAAAACCTTAAAAAAATCAGCACTCTTGCATTGTTGGAAGTTTGTGAGGAATACTACAGAGGGCGCTGTGTGTAGATCACATGTAGGAGATGGATGTTTGAGAGTTGTGATATATTACCAACATACAGTAAATTACATCTGACATTAAAGTGATATAAGTAAATAAACCTGAGACTCACTAAGAGTCTGCTGAACATATGGAATAAGAAAATAAAGTGCTAACAATGAAACAATTCCTTTCTTATTAATGTAAGGAGCATCAGACCATCGTGATCTCCTCCATCCTGAGAATCTGGAAAAAAAACTTACACTAACGCTAACGTTTAATAAAAAATGTTTTTTTTACATTTCTGTGATAGAGTATGAGAATGATTTTGTTTCTATAAACATGCTGTTGTAGGAAACAAATCAGAGGCGAGTCAGAGTCAAAGCTGCGGTTTGCAGTTCGAGCTCCCTCATGATGGAAATTCAGGTGTCGGTGTCGTTCTCCTGACTGTCCTCAGTGCTCACTGCGCCTCCAGGCCCGGTTCTGCAGGTTCTCCGACAGTTCATCACTCACATCCAGTCAGTTCTCACACTGTCTGTATCCTACAGAAACAGAACCCGAGCTCAGAGACAGAGAGAGAGAGAGAGACGCGTTAGACTGGTACTGTGCAGGAGTGTTTATTACAGAAGGACATGCGGTACTCTCAGGAGTCTCCTACAAGCTCATCCGGGCAGAAAGAAAAGGAGACCTGGATGAGCAGTTGAGCTGAGTTTGGGTTAATTAGTTTTATTATTATTTTTTATTTTGTTCAAATTATGTTGGAAATATTCTAAGAATCTTGAAAGACGAGTATCACTGATGTGGGGTGTGTCGTGACACCTACGGCTGCTCTGTTCAGGAAAGAAAAAAAAAAAAACAAGAAACAAAATGTAAAAACAAAATGAGTAAAAAACAAGTACAAAACTAATTGTAAAAAGAAAACAATAAAAAAACTAAATGTGAAAAACAAAATGAGGACAAGACAAAACAAAAATGTAAAAAACTAAATGCAAAATGTAACAAGTAAAAAAACAACAAAAGTTAAAACAAAATGTAAAAATTGAGCTACAGTAGTAAAAAAACCATGATGTACACACGGTGGTGTTGTGGTTAGCACTGTCTCCTTGCACCTCCAGGGTCCAGGTTCGATTCCCGGCCAGACTCGATTCCGTCTCTGTGTGCATGGAGTTTGCATGTTCTCCCTGTGCTTGGTGGGTTTCCTCTGGGTACTCCGGTTTCCTAAAGTTATATAGAAGATAAGTGCGTGAGTGAGTAAAAAACAAAATGTGAAAATAAAAAAAAGATAAACAATATGTAAAATACAAAATGAGGAAAAAACATAAAAAAATAAAATGTGTAAAAATAAATGAGTAAAAACAAAACATCAAAACAAAAGCATAAAGAAAAAAATCCAGTAAAAACAAAATGTAAATTACAAAATCACGACTAGTAGAAACAAAATGTAAGTAAAAAATATTAGAAGCAGAAGGTTAAAACAGAATAAGTAAAAAAAAATAAAAGTAAAAACAAAAAAAACATAATGAGTGAAAACTGAACAGCGAAAATCAGAAAGATAAAAAATAATAGTAAAAAATCTGAGTGTAGTTTTGAGCTGCAGCGTCCCTGGGGTCACCTCGGACAGGTGTGTGTGTGTGTGTGTGTGTGTGTGCGTTTATTACGAGGACACGTTATACACTTCCCTTTAGTGTACGAGACGATCACATCTGCCTGAGACAGCTGTGTGTGTGTGTGTGTGTGTGTGTGTGTGTGTGTGTGTGTGTGTGTGTGACTCACACACGCGTGCGGGCGGCGTTAGCTAGGAGGGGACGGATGAGTCATAGAGCCGTCGTTCCTGCAGAGAGAGATCGTCTCCCTCTCGCTCCTCGGTGCCGCTATAAATATCAGCTGCTGCTGGTGGCCACCGCCGCTGTTGCCGTTATCATCATCATCATCATCATCACCGTGAGTGTGTTTCAACTCATTCATAGCACTGTGTGTGTGTGTGTGTGTGTGTGTGTGTGTGATGAAGTGGACTCTCTTACACTGCTACGGTTAATCTTATCTCGCCGTTTTGGGGAAAATTGAGGCTTTATGTGCAGCCTCTTTCGGTCTCTTTCTCTCTCTCTCACACACACACACACACACACACACACACACACATATTCTCCCTTGTTTAAAGGAGTGTCCTATTCTGTGTGTAGTTAGTGTTTTAGCTGTTGTGTGTTAGATTTGTTTTGACTTTGACCTAGTTAAACAGATATGTGAAGAACTGTGTGTGTGTGTGTGTGTGTGTGTGTGAGAGAGACAGGCTACCCTTGAGATGTGCTGTGTATACTGATGTTCCTGCTGTTGTTCTCACACGCACACATTTATCCTCTCTTTTAGTCTGTGTGTGTGTGTGTGTGTGTGTGTGTGTGTGTGTGTTTGTGCATCATTCTGAAAAAGTTTCTTTTTTTTCTAGTTTTTTTGTACCTATCAGGTTTACACTCAGCCATGCCCACAAACCTCCATAAATGGTAAAATAGTTAAAAAACAATTTGACTAAAGGATGAAGAGGTGCACGAGGAGAGCGAGAAAGAAACCAGGAGGGAGAGAGACAGCAAGAACAAAAGTCAGTAGGATGGAGATAGACAGGTAGACGGTGGACAGGTGGAGTAAAAGACACGAAGAGGGAGAGACAAGAGAATGGAGTAGGACAAAACTTTAAAGAGGTAGTATGAGACACAAAGACTGTCGGTGAAAGACTGAGAGTAGGGGAGAGAGAGAGACAGCAAACGAGAGACAGGATGACACAAAGACAGGAGGAAAGAAAGACAGGGAAGAGTGAGAGAGTTGAACAGAGAGAGAGAGGATAGGAGAGACACAGAAGGAGAAGGTGTGGATGGTGGAACCAGAGACAAGAGGAAGACGGAGAGAGACAGATGAGAGAGAGAGAGAGAGTAGGACAAAAAGTGGCAGGTGGAAACCGACAAAAGGAAAGAACCCAGAGACGTCAGTCAGAACCCAGGGAGTGTGTTTCTCAGAACCCGGGCAGGTCACATGACCAGCAGCGCGTGCCTCATGAACCCGGACAGAGTATCTGTCAGAACCCAGGGAGCGTCTGTCACTCACTTTTATCTGCCTGTCTAACTGGGTTTCTGTTTGACTTTGCAGCCCTGTGTGTGTGTGTGTGTGTGTGTGTGTGTGTGTTGAAGCACACTTGGCCAAGATTAAGGGTCACGTCTGACTCTTTACCCACTTTTCCTCCACTGTGTCTTCTCTCACTGTGTCAGAGTTTGTGCGTGCGTCAGCATTTATTCATGAAATCATCACCACACACACACACACACACACACACACGCACACACACACACAGAGTTAACTCTGAGTCAGGAGGAAGTTAATGTGGTGTTGAGGATGCTGACTGATCCTCTTTCTTTCTGCTGAGGAGAGACAAACCCACAGATCAATCTCTGACCCGTGGTTGCCAGATCCTCACTGAACCATCCAGAGCGTGTCCTCTCGGGTTGCCACGTCCTCTCCCTGTTCTACTGCGAAATACTACATCATGTCACCAAATAATGTTTATCGATAGATGGATTACAGAGGTGGGCGTGGCCTTACTCTGCACATGCTCTCATCACACCTGCACCAGGTGCGCTTGATCATAAGCAGGTCACATGACCAGATATCACGATATATCTGTGGTCTGTACCCGTGAGAACCTCAGTGACTTGTGGAGGATTTCCCAGCTGGTTTATAATATATATATAAACTGAATTTTGTTTAATATTTTAAAAATTTTACTTTTACATAACATCTAAATATTTTTATTTAAAAAACTAATAAAAAAAATCAACTGTAAGAAAGAAAAAAAGCTTAAATAATTAATGATGGTTTTTGTAATCTGTAAAAGTATTGCAGATTTTATATTTGTAAAATTACGTGTATATAAAAAAATTCAATTGTGTAAGCTGTGTAAGTTAGTTTGTATTTAATATGAACGAAAATATAAAAAATGTCATGATGTTATATAAATTAACACATCCTTTTGATTTTTAAAAATATTTTAAAATTATTTAATAGTAATAATTAGAGAATTCATTAAAAAAACTGTTTTTTAAATTTCTAATTAAATCTTTTTTATTTAAAAGATTGTTTGTTAAGACCACCTGTGTATATTTCATTTTAAATGCAGGTAAACATTATTATTATCTTTCTTCTTCTTCTTCTTCTTCTTATTATTATTATAGTTCTATTTTAAGTGTCAAATTTAGGATATTTTCCTTTTTTTAAATTATGTACTATTCCTCTATGAATTTTATTTTGGCATCTTTACTCAATCATAGATATATTTTTTAAAATCGGTTGTTATTATTATTATTATAAATTATATATTTTATTTATGAGCTGTATTGCAGACTCCGTAAACATGCAGTAGAAAAAAGCAGAACATTAATTATAAAAATTACAATAATTTTATATTAATTTAAAATCATACTCCCTGGGAAAAGGTTGTTTTTTAAAAAACAAACAAACAAACAAACCAATAAAAAACTTACCCTAACAGTGGTCTAGAGTCGCGGGTAACAGCTGAGTCCACTTTTGGTGAGACCTGAGTCAAAAACCCAGCACAAGGGACGTTCTTAATTATTTAATATTTTAAGGAAGAGAAATCAGAGGTGTTGTGATCAGATCGAGGACGTGTGAAGACCTGAGTGTGAGATGTTTAGGTAATGTAATAACTTTAAAAATGTTATATACAGCAGCACACATGTAAGTAGTTTTTGAGATTATATTCCAGAAACTATAACTTATAGTGATTTGTCAACAATTACAGTTTTAACATTTATTAATAAACAACTCTTTAACATTACGGAGCTGGAATCTTTAGAAATGAGAAGTTCACGCTTGTATGTTTTTTTCGGCTCCTCTGGAACCAAGACATCACACTGCGCGATTCTTTTCGTTTATCAGATTATTAGAGAGAGAATAAAGAGAAGGTGGAGACGGACGACGCCTTATATAACGTGAGAGAGAGAACATGTGCTGGCTCTGGACAGAGAACCTCACACACGTGTTAAAGAGTGGTGCGTCTGCTGTACATGTCTACGTGGCGTTAACCCACAGAGGCTCGAGGTGAAGGAGTACGGAGATCAGACTGAGTCCGGAAGTTAATGGAGGACTGTGAAGGTCAGACGTGTGTGAGGTTTAGGGAGAAGGTCACGGACTCACTCCTGCTCCAGTCATGATGAAGGTTGCTCAACAATTCCCAGGAGGACACTTTCACATCGTCTGCCTCTTGTCCTCCATTCTAAGGATTGGCAAATCTCAGCTGTAAAGTGTGTGTGTGTGTGTGTGAGAGAGAGAGAGAGAGAGAAAGAGAAAGCGGCGTGATCCCCCCTCCCTCTCAGTAAACATGCCCATTTAAGCCCTATTTATTCATTTACCTGGTGCCACCACTAGATGGCACTTTGTTTTCAAGAACATGTTAACACAAGCCAGCAATCACGTGATTTTAACAACCCACCCCTACCCCTGCCGAACTGACGCTACCAAACTGCACTACAGAGATGAAGATGGCGGCTTGATGGACTATTCGCGGTAAGTGGTGACTTTTTTTTTATAAAATTTGTTTGTGGTAGTTTACAGTTTATTTCCCAGTTTAGTTTTTTATCGGCCGATTTATCTGAACATCACTGGCAGCACCAGCAGCGGTCAGATGTAACTTTAGATAACTTAATGAGCTGTTTACCAAGTCTGGAGTTAACATTACAGCTTACTGTCAGTGTCACAAACTCACAATGTCACTCCTCTTTTCCTCAAAAAGACGCTAAAGCTTCAAAAATAATATTAATGTCCCTATTACAAAATCTACACTACTCAAAAACCTATAAGAAGAGTGTTTGTGCTCTCTGAAAATGTTTTCAGAATCTGACTGAGTCTGATTTTAGATAAATTCTGGATTTAGATAAATTCAGCATTTATTTATTCTTTGGGTAAGAGTTAATCTGCAGGTTATTTCCCAGTCCATGAGAGACACAGGCTGAGGCTAGATGCACAGGAGCTAGCGAGCTAAACGCTCATAACCAGGTTTATATTTTCCCCACTTAGGCCGTGAGTTTGCACGGTAACGCGAGCGCTCAGTGAACGAGTAGGATAAAAAACCCTGAAGTGTTTATCAGTTAAGGAGTGGGGGGAGGTGTGGGGGGGCTTCAGTACTCGGTAAGTTATAGTTTGGCTTCAGAGATGAACTAATGCTCACATTCGAGTGTTATATCGCTTAACCTATTTGTATCAAAAAAGCGCATTAAGTAAATTCTCTGTTAATTTAATGCAGACGATAATACAGACAGACAGACCGTGGCTAACGCTAACAAAGTTCAATGAGTTAACATTAGCACAGGGAGTTTATTTACATTCCAGAATTCCCCAAAACAATATTTTACACACTCTGTGGTTTATTAATATATTTAATTTTTTTAATCACAACTAGATATTCTGTAAAGTTTATTTATCTTTGTCTTCACTAAATTCTCCTGTTGTCTTTAAGCAGAGCTCCGCTGTGGATGATTGGGGGGTCAGACGGATGACGGTTGGCCTTTTGGAGCTACTGGAGGAGCCTGAACAAGCTGTTGAGGGAGCTGTAGGAGGGATGACGACACAGCGCAACAGATTTAGAATGATGTTTGGTCAGGTCTACTGTATATTCTGAACATAGAATTGCAAAACGTCTGACGCTTTGATAAACGTCTGATACAAAAATCAATATTTTTAAGTCATGTTTGCGTGTTGTAATTGTTTGGGGGATTGTTTGGGTATAAAAAACATTTACTTGAAACAACTACTTCAATAAGCAAAAAATAGAGACAACTTTGTTTTAAAAAGTCGAAGTTGGGCTTATAGTAATAATAATAATAATCATAATTATTATTATTATTACTGGTCATAGAAACAAACGAAAACAACAATTAAACACTTAATCATATGTATCTGTGCTAGTTTGTGTTTGTGATTATGTGACCCATAATCATTTTTTCTCAGTATAAATAAATGCTTTGGGTTTTAAGAACTCCATCAAAAGAGCAAAGACAAACTTAGGAGGAGTGGAAGGTGAGAAACCTTAATGGAGAATACTGAGTATGACATGGTGCTAATTGCTCTGTGTTTTTTGGGCGGGGGGGGGGGGGTCTTTAGACTTGTCTGTGCGCAAATGTGTTTGTATTAAAGCCAACTGCGAAATGCAGGAGCGCACACACACACACACACACACACACACACACCTCTCCATCCACAAATGATTACAAGGTGAGAAATCTCAATGAAGAATGTACTGACTCCGCCCACTACTGACTGTTAGATGGTTTTAAGACGGGTTCTTTCAACCTGCCGGCGCGCAAATGTGTTTGTGTTAAAGCCAGCTCAGACAAACCTGACTAATGCAGGAGCAAACACACACACACACACACACACACACCTGTGGCACTGTTAGTGCGTCGACGCTGTCTTGTAAATAGCTGATTAAACCTATGAACACAGCCGTTCAAAAGAAATACTAAACAGTCACATGGTCTATTTTGTCCTCAAGTGAAATACATCACTACATTAATACTTTACACCACGATAACATTAGTGCAGAAGTATCTGAAGAGACTTGTATCTATTACATCATGACTTTGAGACATTTACAGTATATTTGAACCGTAGACAGTGTTTATTTTGCTGAACATTACAAAACAGCCATGTCCAATAAAACAGTGCAACTTTAATGAGCCACATTAGTTTCGAGTCAGAAGTAAAATTAACGAAAGACCGAGAAGCCCCGTAAACTTGATCCTGAACAGCCACGTGCTGACTTTAACAATAATTGGTGATTGTTTTTATATTTATGCTTTTTGTATATATTTTTAAATGTTCAAATAAAAAAATGTTTTTCAGAGTGTATATAATTTGTTGTGTCATCTGTTTCCAGCGTCGTTGTGATTGAGACCCATGAAATGATTTTTATTAGTAGTAGTAAGCCTGGCTTTAGTAACCTTGGACAAATCACTGTATAAGCCATCTCTCTCTCTCTCAGACACACACACACACACATACAGTACAGTACACACACACAAATAGCACATGAAATCGCATAAAACCAAATGAAACTAGGGCAAAAAATAAAAGCAGTGTTTATGGGGATTTATTCTGTCTCTGCTGCCGCATCTATTCGCCGTAGTGATAAGTGATTGATGTCCCATCAGATCTTTGATAGGGAAACGTTATGTTGGTTAAATGACTAAAGACATACTGATCCGTATGAACAGATATTTGTTCCAGATATTATGCGTCATTAATCGATTTGTTATGCCAATTTTAGACTATCAGCGAAAAAAACATCAGCGAAAACATCAAAAATATAACGGAAACAAACCCAAGCGGAAGTTACATTTTAAGCTTTACTTTGCAGCAAAATATTATCTACCAGTGTATTAAACAGAAATAGATCAAATACACCGTAATGTAAAATACATAGCCTGCATTTGTATTCCGTACCTACAACGATCGGTATAGATAAATTACTGATGTTACCGTCTTTAAAGATCATTAAGGATGTCTTGAAAAATATTGCAATAACTAGTTTTATTGATTAATTAATTACTTAATTTGTTTTAAATAGCTTAAGCATCATGGGTTGTGTATTAAGTGATTTTAAAAAATCAGTTTTATTAATCGTTTTTTTGTTTGTTTGTTTGTTTGTTTTTACCACATCATCTTTTTATGAAACTATGTTGACGATGCAGGAACTGCCTGTATATGAACGTACTGTATAAAGCTGCCTGTATAAAGCTGCCTGGACACTGCAGTTAACTGAAGCAGTCACTGCTCCACCTGGTGGCATTATACAGCATTACGGCCATCTTATTGGGGCGGGGCCTCGTTAACTGCGTCATCGCAGGGGATCATGGTTCGCGATGGGACCCGCCATGGTCCAGCCGGCTGTTTGACATGGCTCCTACTGCATGGGTTAGTGTTTGCAGGTGTTTTGTTTGTATGTTGTTTACTGGTGTGCGGTTGTGTTCTCTGGTGTTTAGCCGCGTCTTTAGGATTTTTGTAGCGTATGTGGAGCATGATAATGACATTGATGAAAATGTCCGGTGTTTTGAGATTTAAGTCTTTCTCCTGGTGTTTTTTTGACATATTGATCTGAGCGGCAGTGTCGGCCTGCAGCGTCTCTATAAATAAACCGGCATCAGTTTTAGCCGGACAGACATTAGATCTCAGTGTGGTTTATTCTGATCCGGAAACCATGTATGTGTGTGTGTGTGTGTGTAAGAGAGAGAGATTTAATTAGTTTATTAGAAGATTAGAAGGATGTGTGTGTATGTGTGTGTGTGAGTGTAAGATCTTGGTTCTGATTCTCTGCTGTGTGTCTCAGATAAATGGGCTTATTAGTCTTTGAGTTGTAGTGTGTGTGTGTGTGTGTGTGTGTGTGTGTGTGTGTCCCTATCTGTCTGTAACCGGATCTGATTAGTGAGAGTTCTGCGTCTCCGCTCGTTAGCGCACACAGCAGGTCGTGAGGTCACAGAGACGACAGAGACAAGCGGAGGAACACTCGGCTCTCTCACAACTCACTTTAACTTTCACACACTTTAGTTCTGGGCTTGTCATCCTTAAAAAACTTCTTTTATTCGTCATGTTATGTGTGTGTGTGTGTGTGTGTGTGTGTGTGTGTGTGTGTGTGTGTGAGAGAGAGAGACCTTGTCAGATAAAAGGCAAATTTAAGAAAGTATTAATAGATTTTTTTTTGCTTTTGAAGACGTCCGTGACAGAGAACATGCACTGGTTCTAGCTGGTGTAGATGTAATGTGTTAACTGGCCATACTGGTCATACTGGTGCTGTAGTTAAATGGTTTGAGTTTTATAGGTAATCAGTCTGAGATTTCTGGTCTAGATTGTCAGCCTGGGCCTTTCTGATCAGGGAAATTCTTGCTGCTTAGTGTGGTTCTTGCTGGTTAAGAGTGATCTTTGCTGGTCAGGGTGGTTTTAACTGGTCAGGGTGGTCCTTGCTGGTCAGGGTGGTAATCTGTTTAAGATAATCCTAGCTGGTCAGGCTGGTTCTTGAAGTTCAGGGTGGTTCTAATTGGTCAGTGTGGGCCTTGATGACCAGGGAAGTTCAAACTGGTCAGGGTTGGCCTTGTTTTTGGGGGCGGATATAACCAGTAAGAGTGGTTCATGCTGATTAAGGTAACCAGCTGGTCTTTCTGGTTTTGTGGTTTAATATGGATGGTTCTTGCTGGTTAAAATGGTCCTAGCTGGTCAGTGTATTCATTTGCTGGTCAGAGTGGGTCTAACTGGTCATGGTGGTAATTGCTGGTTAAGATGATCCTTGCTGATCAGGGTAGTTCTTGCTGGTCAGGGTAGTTCTTGCTGGTCAGGGTGGTCCTTGCTGTTTATGGTGGCTATAACTGGTAATTATGGTTCTTACTGGTCAGGGTAACCAGCTGGTCTTGCAGTTAGGTTGGTTTTTGGTGTTTCAATTGAATTCAATTCAAATTAAATTGTATAGCGCTTTTAACACTGATCATCGTCGCCAAGCAGCAATAGGAAGAAACCTTGTAATAGGAAGAAACCTTGAGAGGAACCAGACTCCACAGGAAACCCATCCTCATCTGGGTGATAACGGATAGCAGGGATTGATCTGCACTCATACTGTGTGTTAGGAGGCTGGAGGTTCAGTATAACAGGAGATGTAGAGAAGTTCATATGGAGTCCAGTTCATTGGTCAAGATGGTCCTAGCTGGTCAGGATGGGTCTAACTGGTCAGGGTGGTAATTGTTGGTCTGGATGGTTCTTGCTGGTTAGCATGGTCCCCCCCTGTGTGGTTCTTCTTCTTTTATTGGTCTGGGTGGTTCTTGCTGGCGGTTTTTCTTCTTAGTGTGGTTCTTGCTGGTCAGGGTGGTTGTTGTGGATTGGGTTCATTAGCTGGCCAGCCTGGTTCTAGCTTTTCATGCTGGTCATGGTGGTTCTAACTGGCTGAATACAGTAGGTTATATAGCTAGAACAGCTGACTAAATTGTGTGGACACACACACACACACACACACAGAGTGCCATTGTGCTAAAGTACCTGAATGTCCCCTTAATCATGAATAATGAATTAGAGTCTGAAATCTCCAGGCTCAGGGAGTTAGGGTGCGATTTCTCCATCCAGACCCTGGGTGTGTGTAAATTTTCTAAATATAAATGTGTGTGTGTGTGTGTGTTCTGCAGATGACTCAGGGGAAGAGGAGCCGACGTCACGCTCGGACCGGAGTGAACTGCAGGGGGCGCTGAAGACCTTGGCGAGTAAGCTGGACGATCTGTGCACGTGTAACGACCTGATAGCGAAGCACGGCGCGGCGCTGCAGCGTTCTCTCAGCGAGCTCGAGGCTCTGCGCGTCCCCGTCGAGGGCAGCGAGAAGATCAAGGCGGTGAACGAGAGAGCCACTCTGTTCCGCATCACCTCCAATGCTATGATCAACGTGAGTGCGCTGCGCCGTTACCATGGAAACGAAAGCGCATCAGTGTGTGTGTGTGTGTGTGTTTATCCCTTGAAATGTGAAATGTTTTATGTCTCTGTGATAAATAGACAAAAGGTTAGCTGTTTTACACCTGAAAGGTTAACACCTCTGTCCACTAGAGGGCAGACCAGAGCTGAAAACGTCTAATGCTAAAATAAAATGAAATAAAAAGGTTTAAAGCGTTTCAAACGTCCAGTTCACCCAGCACTATTAAGGAAGAGCAGAAGATGAAATGTATAGCTTACATCATGTTTTTATTATTTTTTTATGTGTTTAAAATGAAAGTATTTTTATATTTTTATTGTACGACTTGTTTGAACTCTCTTCCTAACGTCTCCTTCTGCGATGAAAACAGGTCGATGTTTGTCTTCCAATAAAAACTAGAAATTAATTCCAGCTAGATAGTTAAATACATTATTGATTTGTCACTTTACTAATGAACAAAAATCTCAATTTCCCTTGTCTGTCCCTCAGCAGTGAGGAGAACGCACCTTCAGCTTCTCATTACAGCTGTCCAGCATTGTCCTGCTTACAGTGGAGTCCCCTTGAGGGCTTTATTCAAGGCATTACTTTTCTCAATGTGGAATCTAAAGAAACATTTTGTCACACTGTTTTCTAAAAACGCAGGGACTCAGGTGTCAGTATGGACAGGAAGTGCGAGTACTCAGCCGGAGACACTGCAGGGACTTTCAGGCCGCGAAAAGTCTTTTAGAAAATGAGGAAAGAGGACAAGGGGGAGATTATTTGATGTTGGTTTTTGTTTAAAGGGTGATGGGACAAGAAAAAAGGGTTCAAACTGAAAGGAAGATGAGGGAGACCAAGACCATAGTGTATGCCGCGTCGCCGGTAAACACCCAGAAGACCACACCTTCAGAATTTAAACTCAAGCCTCCGCAATGTAACTTTATTCAGTTTATTCAGTTAGTGAGCCGTGTTTGACGTGAGGCTTTTCTTTGCTCGCTAATTATTAGTGGACGACTGAAGAAGAGAAACCTGTAGATCTTTGTTTTGGGTTAATTAAACTTTAAACAAGATTAAAAGATGAACAGTTTCTGAAATGAAGTGAGACATATTTATAGTTTCAAGTAAACTTATAAAGTAAGTGAACTTACATTCAAGTAAGTCAGGTGGTTCAGTAGGTCGTGTTTTTGGTGTTTGTGGATGTGGAACAGAACACAGTCCTAAAAGTAAACACTCCCTTTATTCCTCTATATAATCCCCTGATACACTAATACACTTATCCCAGTGTCTCACTAGAGCTTGGACACCATGAAGGTAGAAGGTTCTCCAATCATCTGCCTGATTCAGGACTGAAACACCGGCCTCCCAGGAACTCCTTTAATGGAAATGTCTTGGGGCGAGGTGTTATAATATTATACAGCAAACTGGTGACTGGATCATGGACTGGATCATGGTTCATGCCTACAGAATACGGCTCGCCAAAAAGGTCAACGCTGGTTATGATAGAGACACCAGAACCCCCAGGGCACCGGAGAACAGAGCCCAAGGTCATGACCCGGCCTCCAGACGCCCCAGAGTTATTTATGCTTATTTTATCTGCTTGGGTTTTGCTTCTTCCTTTCATACTGTTCAGTGTCATCCTTTATCTCGCTCTTTATTCCTCTTATTAGACACGTCTGCTTCAACTGGTTACTTTGACAGCGCAACAAAAAAAATACATAATCCATAACATAATAATAATAATAATAATAATAAGTAAAATGATCCTGATTAAAGTCTTCCTTGTCAGATTCACTCGAGTTATTTATAAATCACATTTAAAACGAGACAGTTGACTAAAGTTCTGTACAATCATAAACAGACTATAACAACAGACAATGATAAGAAAATAAATTTCAGTTCCAAATAAAACAATAAACAACAATAAAATGTCCAGCCTCATTGTATAAAGTAAGCAAATAAAACGTTAAACAATAAGTAAATAATGAATAAAAATCAGTAATTATCATTAAAAGGGCAAAATGATTATAATTATTATTGTTATTATTATAACATTATTATTGGTTACAGTTAATTATTACAATACAAATCTTTAAAAGTGAAACTCAGGACTCGTCTGATGTCCCTCAGCCTGACTGTGACCTCAGGAACTAAACGTCCGATATTAAACTCGTCCTGAAGTGACGGGATGAGCTGCTGATTAATGACTGGTCAGGTGGTCTCACACACACACACACACACACACACACACACACTTACAGACGTTCAGTAATTTCCCCTATATTTTGTCACAAGTCATACACTGCATGTGCGTGCGTACGTGTGTATGTGTGTGTGTGTGTGTGTGTGTGTGTGTGTTTGTAAGGTCGGTTTCAGAGTCTCAGCAGGAAAATGTGGAAGCGACTCCTGAGTCTGAGGTGGATTTTTGTCTTCACAGCAGCTTTCACACACACACACACACACACACACACACACACACACACACTTATATATGGCTCTGTACATCAGCTCAGGTCATACACGCAGAGGTCCGGGTGAGTGTGTGTGTCACATTTGTTTTTGTCTCGCTCTGTGCATGTAATCTTCTGTACACTGTGTAGATTTCTGTGTGTGTGTGTGTGTGTGTGTGTGTGTGTTTGTGTGGAGGTTAGATTTGTGTTATTGAATGAGTTTGTCTAATGAATGAGTTTACACACGCTACAGGATTAACGGTCAGAGTGCCGGTAAGGGTCATGTGATCAGGAAGTCAAGACAGGAAGTGATGCAGGTGACTGTGACTTCACTCAGGAGTCCGCAGACGTGATTCAGTTCATCGGTTACAAAAAAAAGATCATGTGAAGGAGAAAAACTCAAAAATATTCAGGTGCAAAAAGAAAAGAGGAAAAAAAGTAGAAATTGATAGTAAGTGATTAAGGAATGAAAGAAAGAAACTTTAAAAGAAATAACCAGGGAGAAAGGAAGGGTCAGTGAGAAATAGAAATTAAATTATAGTAAAAAATAAAACAAGGAAAAAAAGAAAGAAAAACTGAAAAAGGATGAGAAAACTGAAGAAAGACATTAAAAAGAAAGTCTAAGAAAAAAAGGTGAGCCAAAGAGAGAAAATAAAAAAAGAGCAAGAAAGAAACTGTTTTAAAGTAAAGAAGAAAAAGAAAAAAGAGAAAAGAAAAGAAAATCCAAAAGAGAGAAAAAGTAAGAGTTAAGGCATTAAGAAGAAAGTAAAAAGAGAATGTACAAGAAAAAAGAAAGAAATGTATGTTTCTCTGTAAACTCTAGTAACCTCTGCTGCAGTTTGGCTCTGTGTGTGTGTGTGTGTGTGTGTGTGTGTGTGTGTGTGTGTGTGTGTGTGTGTGTGTGTATGAATGACTCACCGCAGCGTTCAGTTATCTTTAAATCCTCAGCAGTTCAGAGATGGTGTTTTTGTCAGAGACACAGAGACATCAACGCTCTCTGGACCTTCATCACTTCAAACTCATAAAGGTGTCATAAAGGTGTCATAAAGGTGTCATAAAGGTGTCATAAAGGTCATGACGTGTTGTAAAGCAGTGTAAGAACTGGTAAAGGATCGTAAAATGCCAAAAACAGTGTCATAATGTGTCATAAACTGGCAAAGAGTGAAAAATAGGTTTTAGGCTTTAAAGTGATGTACATGTCCAAGAGTCATTAAATGTCCAAAAGCTTCATAAAGTGTTTAATGAAGTCTTAAAACTTATAATGTTGTAGCTTGTCAGAGAACAGTTATGAAGCTCTGTAAAGTGTCATAAAATATTTAAAAAATATCCTTGATTAATGAGAAGTGTTATTAAGTGTCCTAGTGTTATAAAGAGTGACAAACTCAAAAACGTCAGCGTTATAGCGCATAAAAGTGTTTAAAAGTGTCAATGTCGTTAAATGAGTGTCAAAGGGTCAGTAAATGTTGAAAAAAGTATCATAAGTTGTCATGATGTTCTATAGTGTCAAAAACTGTCAAGTGTCGAAGGGTCATAAAAATAAATGTCCGAAAAGTGTTATAAAGTATAAAAGTGCTGTAGAGTGTCCTAGCCGTCATGAAATGTCCACGTCATCGTATTGTAAATCATTGTAAAGTGCCAGAAACTGACAGTGTCTGTCAAACGTCATAAACTGTCAAAGTCTAATAAAATGTCAAAATGTGTCATGAAGTGTCAGAAAGTGTAACGTGTAAAGTGTCAAAGCGGCATTAAGTGTTAAAAGCGTCAGAAAGTGCCAATGTCTCAAAGCATTTTAAAGTGTCATGAGTTGTTGTAGCGTGTCAGTCTGGGTGTCGTAAAGCATTGAGGGCAAGAAAGTGTCAGTGTCATAAAAAGTGTCGCAGGATCAGTAAAAATTGTCTGAAAAGTGTCATAAACGGGCAAACGTGTCGGCCTTAAAGTGCCGTGAAGGAGTTGTAAAGTCATAGTTATGGGGAGTGTCGTAAAGTGATGTAGAGTGTTATAGAATGACGTAGTGTCGTAAGGTGATGCGAAATGTCTTGAAGTGTCCTAGAGTGCCACAAAGTGTCATAAAAAGTGTGATTTATAGCATTTAAAAGTGACATAACGTGTCCTGGGGTGTATTACAGTGTAATAAAGTAAAGTCAAGGGTCATAGAGACACTTTAGAGAGACATAAACTGCTTTGTTTGTGGTGTCATACAGTGTTCTAGAGTGTTCTAGAGTGTCGTAAGGTGATGTAGACTGTTGCAAAATGACATAGAGTGATGTTCTGGTGTCGTAGAGTGTCCTATAGTGTCTTAAAGTGTCCTAAAATGTCCTACAGTGCTGTAAAGCAATGTATCGTAGTGTTATGTACTTTTGTAAAGTGATGCAAAGTGTTATAGAGTGTCTTTAGGTGTCGCAAAGTGATGTAGTGTCACAGAGTGTCCCACAGTGTCCTGCAGTGTCTTAAAGTGTCTTGAAGTGATGTTGTAGAGTGTCGTAAAGTCTTGTTGAGTGTCCCACAGTGTCCTGCAGTGTCATGCAAGTCTTGGCTTCTTCCAAGGTGATTGGCTGTTCTCATTAAAGGGGCGGGGCTTGTGACCTGACACACAGCAGTGATTGGCTGAGCGTTCTGCTGAGAGTTTTCTATCAGTACCTCAAAGCCCTGATATGTGTTTTCGTCTGTGGGACTCGACCAGGGTGTGGAAGGTTCTGGATTTGGATTAAAGTGTCCTGGAGTGTTTGGAGTTTTGTCCTGACGTGTGTGTGTGTGTGTGTGTGTGTGTGTGTGTGTGTGTGTGTGTGTGTGTGTTTGTCCTGGCGTCAGGCATGCCGTGACTTCCTGGAGCTGGCTGAGAGCCACAGCCGCAGATGGCAGCGAGTCCTGCAGCATGAGCGAGAGCAGCGCACTCACCTGGAGGAGACGATAGAACAACTGGCCAAGCAGCACAACAGCCTGGAGAGAGCCTGGAGGGAGGCGCCGACACACACCACCAACACACCTGACACGACCTCCACACACACCGGTCAGCACCAAACACACACACACACAGTTTATAACCCCACAGTGTTACAGGGTATCTCAAGGGGGCAAATACTTATGCAATGCAGGGTGCCTATTTAGCATGTAATGTTTTAGGAACTAAGGGTACTGCATAGTGATGTGTGTGTGTGTGTGTGTGTGTGTGTGTGTGTGTGTTTCCTGTAGGAGTGAGTGAGAGGTCCCACAAAGAGGAAGCGAGTGATGAAGATGAGAATACGGAATATTTCGACGCCATGGAGGATTCGCCTGCTTTCATCACAGTGCCGGCTACAGACGCCTCCCAGCACAGGTCACAGTCTCTACAGCTCTTAACTGTCGTTCTGCACAATGTATTGGCACCCTCTGCCCCACTGGGTGTCTGATGCTACACTGTAGTCTGTCAATCATTCCTGTGTGAATAATGAAATAAGTAGCTTTAATAGGCAGGTTAATGTAATTTAAAGTGTGTGTGTGTGTGTGTGTGTGTGTGGTAGACGTTCTCAGAGTAATCTAAGTGGAGCCAGCGGTGGGCAGCCCAGTGATTGGAACCTGGAGCAACATGTGAGTGTTTATAAGGAACAAACACCATTACTGAACCTGAAGTTTATGAGAAGGTTTTGCGACAGATTTACTGTAACTTAAAAACAGCACTGAATGTAGACGCTGTCTGTGTCCTTCTGTCTCCCTGTCTTTGTCTCTCAGTCGTCTCCCAGCTGCAATGATTTATCAGGGAGGGAGGTGCAGACACGCAGGAGGAGGCGGAGCCGAATCCCGGACAAGCCTAACTATTCGCTTAACCTGTGGAGCATCATGAAGAACTGCATCGGAAAAGAGCTCTCCAAGATTCCCATGCCTGTGAGCCTCCACACCACATCCACATCACCTCCACACCACCTCCACACCACCTCCACACCACCTCCATACTGCCTCTATACTACCTCCATCCTGCCACTATACTGCCTCCATCTTGCCTCCACACCACCTGCATACTGCCTCCATACTACCTCCACCACTATACTGTCCCTTCACATGCCTCCATAAAACCTCCACTGCCTCCATACATCCTCCACACATTACTCCATAGTGCTTCCATCCTGCCTCCACCATGCCACCACACTTCCTTTACACTGACTCCATACTGCCTCTACATTTCCTCTATTTATATTGCCCCACTCTGTGGCAGTATTCTGCTTCCTCACTTCTACCATAATACCCCAGCCTGCCTCAACACCATCCCCCACACTGCTGTGAAACCGCCTCCGTACTGCCACAATACTCCTATACTTTCGTACTACTGTATATCCCCACACGAGACAGCGTCTCTAACAGACCCGTCTCTCCTCCACCTTCTTCCTTTGTCCCAGGTGAACTTTAACGAGCCCCTCTCCATGCTGCAGCGACTGACGGAGGATCTGGAGTACAGCGAGTTGTTGGATAAAGCGGCTCGCTGCGAGAGTTCTCTTGAGCAGATGTGTTTGGTGGCTGCCTTCTCCGTCTCGTCGTACTCCACCACCGTCCATCGCACGGCGAAACCCTTCAACCCGCTTCTGGGTGAAACGTACGAGCTCGACCGGCTGGACGACTACGGATACCGCTCCCTCTGCGAACAGGTTACCCTCCTCACACACAAACTCTGTCTAGATTAGAAAATGAACAGGAGACTGACCAACACTGCCCTCTAGTGGTGAAACTACAGACCGTCTCATAGTTCCCTGTCTGTTTCTCTCAGGTCAGTCATCATCCTCCAGCCGCGGCGCATCACGTCATCTCACAGCGAGGCTGGACCCTGTGGCAGGAAATCACCATTGCTAGCAAATTCCGTGGCAAATATCTGTCCATCATGCCCCTGGGTGAGAGACTACACCCACAAACACTTAATAATTAGCTTAGCTTAATTTAAGCTAAATTCTTATGCTAACAAAAGTTGTAGCTTTAAAAGCTTATTTCTCAACGTATAGTTTTTATCACACCACACCAGCATCAGACTCAGATAGGGGGTGTGGCCTAAGGGCGGGCTTGTAGGTTAGAGGTTGCTCAGATTTTTTTGTTGTTGCTCCTGTGCTATTCCAAACAAGCCATACTACAGGTTCCTAAACCAATCACGTTTTTTTTAGGTGCCATCCATTTGCAGTTCCATGCGAGCGGGAACCACTACGTGTGGCGTAAGGTCACCTCCACCGTGCACAACATTATCGTGGGAAAACTGTGGATTGACCAGGTCTGTGCTCTCGCTGCTCCACCCAAACACAACACCACATCCAATCAGATTTACAGCCTGAAGATCTCCTGCACCAGAATGCCCTTTAATATTTGCCCTTTGACCTCCATCTTGTCCTCAGTCGGGCGATATCGACGTTGTGAACCACAGAACCAAAGAGACGTGTCAGCTTAAGTTTTCTCCATACAGCTACTTTTCGAGGGAAGTTCCTCGCAAGGTGAGTGTCCAGTTCAACACTCTCCATAAAACACCAAAAACAGCTTTCTTCACCAAATAATAGTATTTTTTACTAAACACTAACATTCTCCATCAAGGACCAAAATCATTTAAAAAAAAAAACTTTTCGATTTACAACTTTTTATTAATAACCCTATTCTCCTTTAAACACCAGCATCAATTAGCAAATACCAACATTCTCTAACAGAAACATTATTTAATAAACAACCAAAATTTTCCAATTTCCAAATTCAACACCTACATTCCATATTAAACAACAGCACTTTCTACCACAGTGAGCAACCAAGACAATTTGAAATAAACACCAGCATTCTTCAATGACAAATCGACATTGTCTACCACCAGAATTATCCAACAAACTCCAATATTCTTCATCAAACACCAGATTGATCCAGAAAACACCAATATTCATAAAAAACTGAATTATCCAGTAAACACCAATATTCATCAAACACCACAACTGTTCAAAAAACACATATATTTTCCATCAGACACGAGAATTATCTAATAAACACCAATGTTCTTCATTAAACACCAGAATTCTTCAGGAAACACCAATATTTTCATCAATCTCCAGCACTCTCTAGTGAACACCACCATTCACCAAATTCTTTACTAACCATCAACACATCAGTGTTTTCCCACAAACACCAACATTCCTGAACAAACACCATGTTTTCCCAGCAATTTCAAATACAATTAAACTCCATCAAAGCTCAAAAACCTCTAAACACCAGCACCATCGTTCAGCAAAAACACCATCCCATTTTCTTTATCTCTTCTCAAACACATCCATAACTTTCAATAAACACCAAGAGAACTATGTTAATATGGGGAGAAGTTCAGAGTATGTTTCTGGCTGTGCTATGCTAATGTGTGTGTGTGTGTGTGTAGGTGACGGGCGTGGTGTCAGACAGTGAAGGACAGGCGCACTACATCCTGTCAGGAACGTGGGACGACCGAATGGAGAGCGCGAAGATCGTACAGAGCAGCCGAGGCGGCAGCAATGTAGAGGGCAAGCAGAAGACCGTGTACCAAACACTAACACCTCGACTACTGTGGAAGAAATACCCACTCCCGTATGTGTACACACAAACACACACACACAATGAACACTTTTATGTTCTACATTCTCCATCTAGGATCAAGAACATTTCTCAATCGACACAATTATTCTTCACCAAACATCACACATCCACATTCTCCAACATCATTCAAACACAAAAACTCTCCAAACATCAATACACGTGGATGTTTTTCCATAAAAACAAACATTTTTCCGATTTTTCCTATACCTATAAATTTTTTTAAGTAAGACTAAGTAAGTAAGACAATTATTTTATATACATTTTTTTTTTTAATAAACACCAACAATCAAGACAACTATCCTCCACCAAACACCTACATTATTATCAAAACCCCAACATTTTCCATTAAATATCAACTACCACATTGGTAATAAACACCAACAGCCCCCCTTAAACACCAGGACCATCCATGACCACAAATATTTTCCAACACCCAACTGATATTATCCATCAACACACAACAGTCTGCACCAAACACCATCATCACACATCCCTATTCTCTAAGGCTCCCCAAACCACAACATTTACTCACCATCAACACACACTTATGTTTTCCAAAAAAACAAACACCAGACAACACCAACACTGCCCATCAAACAACCAACATTCTCTAACACTAACATTCTCCAGTTTTTTTAAATAAAAAGCTTTTTCAACGTATTTTCTCCATCAACCACCAACAAAAAAATAACACCAGCAGCATTCTTCATTAAAAAGCATCTTACTTTTAAAATTCTCACACACAATATTTTCCATCAAACACCGACAGCACCAGCATTCTTCTGTAAACCCCTACATGTTCCAATAATGATCAGCCACCACAATTTGCAATAAACACCAACATTCTCTAGTAGTTAACTAATGTTCTCCATAAAACACTAGGACGATCCAATTAACACCAATATCCTATATCAAGCACCATCACTGTCCATCAGATACTATCATCAACACCTTCTCCAATGTTCCGCAAACACAAGCGTTCTTTACTAATCACCAACACACCCCAATGTTCCATTAAAAAAACCAAACCCTGTTCATCAAACAACGGCATTCCTCAACACCGACCTTCTCCAACACATTCTTCTACATAGGACTATAGAAACACCGGATCTAAAACAATAACACACAATAACAATAAGACACAAATACAATAACAAACAAACACAGTGTTTGTATGTAAATTATTATACAATTTCTCTTTGTGTGTGTGTACTCTGTCTATCTAAAGACATCTATAATTATTTACCCCCCGTGTGTTCTGCTAGAGAGAATGCAGAAAACATGTATTTCTTTTCGTCGTTGGCTCTTACCCTGAACGAAGAGGAGGACGGCGTGTGTGTGACGGACAGCCGCCTGCGTCCGGACCAGCGTCTGATGGAGGAGGGACGATGGGATGAAGCCAACACGGAGAAACAACGACTTGAGGAAAAGCAGAGGGCTGTGAGGAGGAGGAGAGAAGCCGAGGCGTCTGACGCCATTGACCAAGGTGAGATCGGACTCAGGACACACACACACACACACACACACACACACACACACATACAAACAAGGTGCTGCTCCAGAGTGTCTGTCATACTTGTTCATCAGCACTCCAGGTCCAGGTGTCAGGACAAAGAACATGAGGTTCTTCATGATGGAGCAATGATCTAGAACGTGACGAACTCAGTGTCCTTGCACGTTCTGTAAGGAGTTTATAAATGTTCTGCTGTAAATTTAAACATAAAGTGCAGTGCTTAACAGCTGGAGAACTCTTCCAGTTAAGGTTCTAGATTTCTTGTGTTTGATGTTTGTTGAAGTTTTCCTACACGGTTCTCCTACGTGTAAGCTGCAAGAACCTCAAACACCAAAAAACGACAAAATATAAAAAAATGCATGCATCTGTTACTCAACACACATCAGCAACACAACTTCTAGAACCCAAAACAGATCACAAGCATGACGCAAATATTTAGAACCATGCACTTACCAGGAACCCAAAACAGCAATTATTAAGAACCCAAACACTCACCCAAATTTGCATATATGATTAACACACATCTAGAACCCAACACACGTCAGAACCCAACACTGGACACTTAGAACCTTACACATGTAGATCAAACACACATCTAGAACCAAATACGTCAGAACCCAACACACATCAGAACCCACCACATATCTGGAACCCAATACATGCCAAAACCCAATACTCATCAGAACCTAACACACATCCCAACACCCATCTAGAACCCAACACGTTAAAACCCCAATGCATCTAGAACCCAGCACACATCTAAAAACTAAAAACCGTGCCCACCTTCAGAACCCCACATGTTTATCTAGAACTGATTACTCACAGATAATGACATAAACATGCAGAAGAACACTAGAACACTGCGTGGTACCTGTAAGGCATGCACATCTACAATCTAAAACACCAAGAATCAAGACCATGATACAAAGTGTCCTTCTGGATTTAAGGTTCTAGATGTGTATGCAATATGCATTCCATAAAGTGTTATTTTTGTATAACATGGTAGCCATACTATATAAACATCTAGAACCTCAGTGACTGGAGTGGAGGTAACTGAGGCAGGATCCGCCCGGTGCTGAAGACTCCACTTAACGTAGAGAAGGAGTCTAGAACATTCTGGATATCGTTCTCACCACTCTCCAGGTTCTAGACTGACTGATATGATAGAATGTGAAATACTGTGTGTTGTTGTTGTTGTTGTTGTTGTGAGAACTTGGTTCTGTGGTGATGTTATTATGATTATGATGTGTCTCTCTTTTCTCCTCCCGGTGCTCAGAGTGTGAGCTTGACCCTGGTGAGTTCTAGTACCTGGATTCGTCCATGTACAGCTGCTTCACACCTGTGTGTGTGTGTGTGTGTGTGTCTGTGTGTGTGTGTGTGTGTGTGTGTGTGTGTGTGTGTGAGCATGTGAGTGTGACGTGTCCACGATTATTTGCAGATCCAGCAGTGATCTGTAATGGAGATCTCACCATGTGCTCGCAGTCCACTAATTATGGTTCTCCTACTGTGTGTGTGTGTGTGTGTGTGTGTGTGTGTGTGTGAGCACTATTGGTTGTAAGCATGGCCCAGGAAGTTTTAACCCCAACACAGCCCTTCTGCTGATTAATAAGATGAGAAACATTTAGAACTCAACACACAAACAATTACAATTGAGCACGATCATCTGGAACCCAACACAGAACCATCACACAAACATGCCGAGAACCCAAGACATCAACATCAGCATTTTATCCCATACTGTATCTAGAACCCAAAATGTTTTATATCCTATAATGCACATCCAAAGGTTTTACAACATTACCACAGTGCAGTCATTCGGAACCCATGACATCATATGGAACCAAAACATGTCCAACACAGAACCCAACAATCATTAGCTGCACACTCGCACATGTTAGAACCAATGCCATCTGGAGTTATGCACACTACACACACACTAAGAACCAACAGTGAAGATCAGCAGAAAGGGTAATCTAGAACCGAAAAATGCCAGAACCCAACAAATCTAGAACCTAATATTGAACTTAGTTTTACACTCAGTTTCAGTGCCACAATTCTAGAGCTAACAATCTTTTATCTAGAACAGTTCAAACCACCATCACAACTCGCAAATCTAGAACCTAGCATACACTATAAACACATGGAAAAGTTCTAGAACCAGCATGTTTAATTCAGTACGTCCTCACAAATCTAGAACCCGACACACATTACAAAAGTATTAAAATGTTTTAGAACTTTCTCATTTCATAAAAAAAAACCCACACAATTTACACCTCAATCACACCTCGCAAATCTAGAACCTGACATGCATTATGAACACATTGCATAGTTCTAGATCTACAATGGTTAATCTAGACCATGTTTTGCAACTGGCAAATCTAGAACCTGATATACATAATAAACACATGGATGAGTTCTAAAACTCGCAAGTTTTATTCAGTGTGACAACTCTCAAAATTCCAGAACCCGATGCACATTACAAACACACTTCACACCAACATCGCAACGAACAAGATCTAGAACCTGGATCACTTGACAACACAGTGCACACATCTAGAACCCTCACATTTATCACAGTTCAGACCAGCATCACAACACAAACACTTAGAACCTGAGAAACATAAATGAGAGTTTCACAGAGTACACGTCTAAAACCCAGCAGCAGTGTAATGCAGATATACAGAACCCAACACACACATCGACACATCCAGAACCAAGACATGGCAGAAGTCAGCAGTGGTTGGTTTTGTAATGTACACCGTGAAACCACAAACACACACACACACACACACACACACACACACACACACACACACACACACACACACACACACAGACAGAGATACTCATGATAATGCCACATGCTTTGGATGGTTAATGATTCCAGCCTCTAAAGGGGTTCTAAGGGGAACCGTAATAAATGGGTGTCTCCCAGGTGTAAGGTTCTACACAGAGCCACGGGTTCTCCGCTGCTGCTGAGTGTAAAGACATGGAGTTCATATTATTCTATGAATAAAATTATTGTCAGATACGAGTTAAAGATACACCTGGGGTCTTTAGAGAACCCACCTTGGGGTTGTCACTTACTTTAATTCTTTCTCTTTTTTCCTTCTTTCCAGTCTATTGTATCGTTCTCCATTTAAACCTCTCATTTCTCTCTTTCTTCTATTTTTTCAGTTTCATCTGTACATTCAGCTGCTCGATCTAGATTTACTGCTTTTCTATTTTTTATTTTTCTCTTTGTCTGGCTTACTTTCTTCTTTTATTTAGTGTTTTTTTCTTTCTTTCTTTCTCTTAACAACAAACTGTTTTTATTTTTGTTTTCCTCTTTTTTTCCATCATCTTTTTTCCCACTGGTATTTTATTCTCATTCTATTTCTTTTTTGTTTCCCAGTTTTTTTTATTAATTCTTTTCTTTCAATCTATCTAGATTTACTACTTTTCTCCTTTCTTTCTTTTTTCTTTTTTCCTTTCTTTTGACATCCCACTATTTTTTTGTTCTTTCTTTTTCTTTTCTTTTTCATCATCTTTTTTATCTCATTTTATTTCTCATAGCATTTCTTTTCTTGTATTATTTTTCTGATTTCTTTCTGTTTATCTTGTTTCAAATGACTGTTTTTACTTTTTACTTTTCTTTTAAACTCTCAGTCATTTCTCTTTATTTCTTTTTCCACTCTACATTTTCTCCTCATGAAGCCACATTTTTTTTGTTTTTAATCCACTCTAGATATCTAGTTCTTTAATTTCTAGCCTCGACAGTCTAATTAAAATCTGACGTGCAGATAAACATGCGATTTAAACGACTCCAAAACGAAGCAGTGTGGAGGCCTGAGGGTTCTGCATGAGGGGTGAAACTGGAGAACCCTTTAGAGTGCTAGATCTAACCTTATAACTGTGGAGATGTCTAGATGTGAGGATTGTAGATAAGAATAAATCATATGTTTGACATATGTGTGTGTTTGTGTGTGTGTGGCAGGTCGGGAGTACGAGGGCTATAAGCCTCTCTGGTTCCACCAGAGAACCGACCCAGTGAGCGGAGAGACCAGCTTCGTGTATAAAGGGGGTTACTGGGAGGCCAAAGACAGACAGGACTGGAACATGTGTCCGGACATTTTCTGATCAGAGACAGGGGAGAGGACAGGACGTCCCCTCACAGACTCACAGACGTTCCAGGAACCCTGTCTCACCAAGAGAACCGAGACGATCTCACGGGCTCGCCGTACAGAGAGAGAGAGAGAGAGACATGTGGGACGTCTGATTTCTCTCCAGTATTCGCCTAAAAGCTGTGTGCGTGTGTGTGTGTGTTTAAAGGAGAAGCGGGGGATTTGAACTTGAACTTTGACCCCTTTATTCTTCCAAACCAAATCAGGTGCTCTTTCTTCAAAAAAAAAAAAAAAAGAAGCAAGAACAAGGAAAAACGCGCCCTTCCGAGTGCACTCCTCTCGCTCCCTCTCTTGCTGCCTCTCGAGGATGTAATCACACGCCACCACACCTCGCTGTCCTCAACATGATTAGACCCGCCCTTAATATTTACATATCATTATATCGCAATTTGCATAGCCCAAAGGACAAAGGGGGCGGAGTTTCATGTCACTGATGAGGTGCACTTTACTCGTCATAGGCTCCACCCACTCTGATTAAGATTAAAGCAGGTTTATCAGAATCCTCGACAAGGACTTTATTAAACATCTATAAGGAGAAAATATATAAACCTTCCTGAAGTGCAGAGAGCCGCGTGACTGGTGACTCGCGGCTCGGTGACTCGCGGCTCGGTGACTCGCGGCTCGGTGACTCGCGGCTCGGTGACTCGCGGCTCGGTGACTCGCGGCTCGGTGACTCGCTCCAGGATTCAGATTCAATTCATATTCATCAATTTATAGTTATTACAGTGTTAAAGGAATAGTTTGGGGAAGATTAATAATATAAAGTATTTATGCTTTTCGAGCTTCATTGCTGCTTCGTGCTTTAACCCACGATGTCCGCCGTCTCCCGTAGCGCTACAGCGATTGGTTTGTGTGTACAGATCAAACATCAGTTAAAGGTAAAGATCGGGTGCAGCTCGGCTTCTTCTGGTCTGGTTACTGGGTTTGACTTTACATCAGTATCTGCTGAAGTGATCGTAACGTGACGTATTTCAGCATCACCAGTCAATCAGGAACACCCACTGATACAAACAGGAAGTCCATACTGTACATACTGATACGAGAGACGTGGAGACGCCGCTGTTTATTGAATAGAAATTTCAATTCTACAAACCTTTTAATGAAACTTTAATAGTTATAAACTTTATAGCTAAGGTTATTACTCATACTCATTAAAGTTAACATTAAAGATGTTGTTTTTTTCACACAACTCATAACGAGTTATAACCGTTGCTATAAGGTGTAATGTGTTCCCAGGTGTAACGCGTTTAAAAACTTTTAAATAAATGTTTTCATAAATGTTCTGCTTTAGTGACGAACCACAACGACAAAAGAATAAAGAAACGTCGACACGTGTTATAATGAAACTCTTCACGAAATAAAATGTTTGTAGTTGCCTTATTCAGTTAAAAGTGAAAAAGCTAATCTTTTTATTTGCGCTGTAAACTTTGCGTTACAGTTTAAAGATTCATAAAATAGCTGTTTTTAAATTGTAAACTTAAAATGTAGCGTCTGTTTATGTTGAAATAAGGTCACAGTAGCGTCGTTATTAGCTGCAGTAGTCAGTAAAAAAGTTATTAAAATAAAACACTTGTCACTAAAATGTTTTGACAGATCGGCTACACACACAAAAAGAATAAAAGAAAATTGTGCAGCTGTCTGTTATTTTTCTCCAAACTGTTCCTTTAAACAGCAGATGATCAGCAAGACGTTTTTCTTTTTTTAAATAATAGTCTCAAGGAAACTCTTTTTAGCTTTAGTAACTGCTAATAAAATAGCCATATCGTCCCTTAGGAAATATTTCACAGAACGTGTGCTTTCAGTGTTTAAGAAAAAAAAAAATTTATTAAAGCACACGTTAATTAGCATAACACTCGCTCCTCTTAAAGACCCGCGGAAATACGCAAAAGAGAAACTGCGTTGTTGTCGACGGTGTAGCTCGACCTCCTGACCGTCTCGGTGTCGTCAGACTGAGTCTCTGTTGTCTTAAAAAATCTCACAGTTCCCGAGACGGATACGGTCCGAGACCTCGTCACGTGGGTTCTTTGAAGTTTTCTTAACGCTGTTCGGAACCTAGTATTTAGAGCACAGGTACGCTGTTTACCTGACCAGACTCTGGTGTGTTTATTGTTTTTTTTGGATAACAGAGAATAATAAAAATTAATGATAACCTGAATAATAAAAAGAATAATAAAATATTACAATAATGTGATTATAATTAATATAAAGAAGTGAGTAATGAAATAAATCTAACAGAAGTATTTACTGTAAATGTGTCTTATAATCAGAGATGTTCTAGCTACTGTAGGCTCAAAGTTTTAATTTTGGACTCTAAGGTTCTGTGGTTTGATTTGAATTTTAATATTTTGTATTAAAGAGATTTGCTCACACGATCAGCGCTGATTTGTGTCAGTTTTGTTGTGTTACGTTCTGTTCAAGTCTCTAGAAGATTATTCTGGCTAGAATATGAATTATATAAGTTTTATTTAATATATTATTCACAGGGTGACTGTGAGGTAGCGATTTTTCGGCACGTTTTGAATTCCTACAGCTCTGACATCCAGCTTTATAACTTAAACAATGCTGGTTTAAATGTTCGCTACTGAACGCAATCATGTCCACCTGCTTACAAACGTACATTTACTTTAAATCTGAAATGGTTTTCATTTTTTTTTCAGTTAATGTTTATTTCTGTACACATCTATGTGTGTGTGTTATGTACAGTATCTCTGCCTTTACCACTTTACACCGAAGTTAATGACGTGTTCAGAGTGTTTGTGTTATCTCTCGAAGCTCCTCTTCAGTCCAAAAAATGTTCCAGATGAAGATTAATCACTTGTTTACTCGGAAGTAAAAATCAGCAGCAGCTTCATGAACCCTGAGATGAATTATTTTAACTCTTATACACTTCTTCTAAAAAAGTTTTTTTAATTAGTTGTAATTGAATTTTAAACAAATAGTTAATTATTGAAACTCTCCTTCACGTTGCTAGAAGTCCGGTGTGAAGTTTCCACTGTCTTCTGGTGTTAATCAGGTCCAGAATCAACACCTGCAGCCACCAGGACGCTTCATGATGACCTGCTTTATGGAGATGTGATTTCCAGCAGGACGTAGCACCTGCTCGCAGCGCCAAATCTACCACTAACTGGTTTACTGACTGTAATGTTAGTGTCCTTGACTCCCAGACAACTCACCTGATCTGAACCCTATAGAGAATCTCTGGGCTGTTGTCAGGAGGAAGATGAGACACACCCAACACCACGACACAGACGAGCTGAAGGCTGCTATCAAAGCAACCTGGTCTTCAGCAACGTCTCGGCAGTGTGTCGACTTCTGTACTCTAAACACTGTCAGAAATGTAAAGCTCGTATCTCAGCTCCTGATTGTGATATTCAGACCAAACTTGCGCTGATCCGGACGGTTTGATCTCAGGAACCATCAGTAAGAATATGCAGGAGATCAGAGGAAGTCAACATTTTCACCCCAAAATACTCTAAGGGGTTGTTAGCCTGCGTGTTTTTCGGGTAAAAAATGTGACTTTCTCAGATTTTCCCTAACTTGGCCCCGTGTGTTAGTGGGGTCGCGACATACACGGGGGTGCATTTGGTTCTGTCCCGTCACACTCCAAAGCTGAGATCTGAGGCTTTCATTATGAGACTGTAACCTTTGATCAGTTTAATTATACAATTTGTTTTAATGATTACATAAATAGTTACAACAGTAAATTGTGAGGTTAAATCGGTTTATTAATAAATATTTTCAAACAAACATCAACATTTAAAACACACACTGTCACAGCACTGTATTTAACATCGAATGCAATAAACCTTTTCTCAGAATTTTAGCTTCTACACCAATAAATGATATAAAGTGTCATATACAGTCTGGGTTTTGATTTCAGTCAAACAGTGGTTGTATAAAATGGAACTGTAGACATTAAAAGAATGAAATAACAGACGTATGTAATTAGTTAAAGAGAAACAAAACTCCATCGTAGCTTTAAGAGATTAAACTCAGACACATCAACATCTCAACTGTACTTCAGAGATTAGATTATATTCGGGATGCTTTCATAACTGAAACTGAACAGTTAAAAAATAAAAATAGGGAAACAACATAAGTCCTTAGAATTAAAAGGTGTATCCAAACTTTATTTTTTTTGGAAGTGACTTGAAGTGTTTGTTCAGGAGTTAAAATATACTCAGCAAAAAAAGAAACGTCCCTGTGTATTTCAACAATAATGTTGCAAAAATCCAAATAACGTTACAGATCTTCATTGTAAAGGGTTTAAACGATGTTTTTCACGCATGTTCAATTAACCATAATCAATTAATTAACCTGCACCTGTGGAATGGTCGTTAAGACCTTAACAGCTTACAGAAAGTAGGCATTTAAGGTCACAGTTCTAAAAACGCAGGACACTAAAGAGACTTGTCTACCGACTGTGAAAAACACCCAAAGAAAGATGCCCAGGGTCCCTGCTCATCTGTGAGAACGTGCATTAGGCATGCTGCAGGGAGGCATGAGGAGCGCTGATGTGGCTAGGGCGATAAATCGCCATGTCCGCACCGTGAGACGCCTAAGACGGCGCTACGGGGAGACGGGAAGGACGGCTGATCATCCTCGCAGTGGAAGACCACGTGTAACAACACCCGCACAGGATGGGTACATCCGAATATCACACCTGCGTGACCGGTACAGGATGGCCACAACAACTGGCCGAGTCACACCAGGAACACACGATCCCTCCATCAGTGCTCAGACTGTCCGCAATAGGCAGTCCATGAGGAGGAGATGCACTGCAGTACTTCAAGCAGCTGGTGGCCACCAGATACTGACTGGTACTTTTGATTTTGAGCCTCCCTTCATTCAGGGACACATTGGGAAACATTTTTAGTTTATGTCTTATGGTGTTGACTCTTTTAGTGTTCATACAAATATTTACACATTAAGTTTACTGAGAGTAAAAACAGGTGAAAGTCAGAGGACGTTTCTTTTTTTGCTGAGTATACATACAAAAAATTATAATCTGCATTTGATAAAATAATAATAATAATAATTTAACACTTCGCAATATTATTAATTTATTAAATTAAATTAAACACCCTATATGATACACTATACATCAACAATGTGACACACTCATGATAAACTTGAGGTACGAGTGTGATATTCTCCTGGTTTGACCTGTTAGGGGTCAAAGTCCCGCTCCAGGTGTGTGTGTGTGTGTGTGTGTGTGTGTGCGTCGGCACTGAAACTCTGAGAGTATTGCACTGAGGACTCTGAGCCGTGCTGTGATTTAATGCTGATTTACGAACATGCAGGTGATCAGAAGTGATTTTAAACTGGAAAGCGTGTGGACGTAGAGCGGACAGACAGCAGGCGCAGTTGTTCTGCCAAAGGGGTTATTTTATACTGGATCACGGCCAAGCAATGTCAACACTTTATACACACAGAACCGAGGTCCTGATGTGTCAGTCCACAAACACGGCACCGCTGTGAGCTGGAGCTGTGGCCCGTTTGGCCTCGTTCATCTTATCCACTCCGAACAGCAGGTCGAGGTGAGAGATCGGCCTCAGGCACACACTGTCTGCTGTCCTAAACACACACACACACACACACACACACAGCTATTAAGTACTTTCACCACAATTGTACAGAATTTTCTTCCTCATGCATTTCTATCTTTTTCCATTTCTCATGCCAAATAAAACTTATGTATAATTTATATATAAATATATATAAACTATGTATAACTTTGAAAAGTTTATACATTTTAGAGAAATTCAGTTACTTATGGTGTATTTAATTTTTACATTTCAATAAATAATAATAATAGTGTCCAAATAATAATAATAATAATAATAATAATAATAATAATAAACCTGAGGTATAAAGTGCCCTTCACTGCGAGGTCAGTCCCTACGCTGGCTAGCAGACAGGAAGTCTGTTGGAATTTCACTTCAATATCTGATATAATAAATCCTAAACTAAACTAAAACAACAATAGAGAGAAGCATTTTTGCAGGACAATGTGAAGTGTGACTCGAACCCGGGACAGAGGAGCAACGCTGACCACTGCATGAGCTTCACCCTCTGTACGACTTTAATTATATCAGATAGTCAGAGGTTAAAGGTTAAAGAGAATGAGCTGTGTGTCACAGTGATATTTAGCGCACGTTATTCATATAGATAAAGATAACATAAACACATTCATTTACATAAAAATGTAAAACACAGTGAGAGTAAAGTGTGAGGCGTACTCATCGTCTTCATCGTGTTCGAGTCGTAGTCGCTGTGTGATTTGTTTCAGCTGCAGTTTGCGCATGAGATCTCGCACTCGGTACAGAGCGGCGTCGCGACACACCTCCCTCAGATCGCTGCCCGAAAATCCCTCCGTCTGCTCGGCAATCTCTATCAGATTCACTGCCTTATTCAGCTGAAACACACACACACACACACACACACACACACACATTATATATCATATATATATATAAAAAGGAGAATATTTTTTCAATCTCATATGTCAAGTTAAGGCCAAACTGCAAAAAATATAATTATAAAAGTCTCTTATGCGCAGTCACATTAAGTATTGATCATAAAGAATAATCACGCTTTCTCCAGACAGGATGAGGTGAAGGATCTCCTTCCTCTGAGCCGTGTTCTGTAAACAAGAAACAGTTTACACAAACATAGAAACATACACACAAAAATATACACAAACATATTATAAATAAAGACAATAATGATGTTATCAGTGTGGAGCTACTCCACGTGTCTATGCATACATCTGTGACCAAGTCCATTACTGATCCCTCCATCCATCTATGATCTATAATAACCTGTTATTGTGTAAATCAAACCGTTTGTGTGAGTTTATTATTTTAAATGTGAATAATAAACT
This sequence comes from Clarias gariepinus, assembly GCF_024256425.1. Lineage (NCBI taxonomy): Eukaryota > Metazoa > Chordata > Actinopteri > Siluriformes > Clariidae > Clarias > Clarias gariepinus. Next base: position 28,371,759 of record NC_071120.1, read on the forward strand.
CACCGGAAGTGGAATGTGGAAGGTCGCAGGCATCCTGCGGCGGATCGCTGCGTCCACGTCCTGCGGCCTGTTAGTGGCACCCATCACCATCACCTGTAAACACCAGCAGGGTATAAGATCACTTCTCATCACACTCTACCTAATTATCAAAATGTCTTAGACACAGTGTTCCCCATGTCGGATTATAGGAAGAGGAATCTCTAACGTGAGGTTAAAGAAAAAATTACTTGTAGCAGCAACTCAGATTTGAATCTGAAATTTCTCATGTATAACTTTGGGACTTTGAACTTTTGTGACCTGATGTGATTTTTGTCTGTGAGGCCGAAGACATACAGCGTGAAGGCAGATATATCAACTTGTAATAACAGTCTGATAGTGATAAAGTTCTTTACCCTCATTTATATATAGTGCCATAAGAATACAAGAACACTGAAAAAATTTCTATCAGTGTTTTAAAATTTCCAAATAACAAAATATTAGATGATTTTAATAGTCAACAGTAAAGGGGAAAAAAATTCAAAGTAGTTTAAAAAAAAACTTTGACTGAAGGATATATGGTATTAAATGTGTTTGTGTGTGTGTGTGTGTGTGTGTGTGTGTGTGTGTGTAAACCAGAGTGTCGGAGCCGGTCTCCAGTCCGTCCCACAGGCTCATAAACTGAGTTTTCATTATTGCCGTGACCTCGTGATCCAAACTGGAGCGACTCCTCAGAAACGAGTCTAAGACGAGACATGGGTTTAAACACCTCACAGCTCACAAACACACACCGACACTCCGCCTCCTGTTTATACACTCCGCCTCCTGTTTATACACGCCTTCCTAAATATAAACAATTAATATAGTATGTACGAGTTATAACGTATATGAACACACCAACATGGAACAGCCAGAGGTGTGTGTGAACCTTCAGTCCCAGAGTGTCACTCACCGATTTCATCGATGAAGATGATGCAGGGCTGCAGTTTAACAGCCAATGAAAAGACAGCAGCGGCGAGCTTCTCCGATTCTCCGTACCACTTGTCTGTCAGAGTGGAAACCTGGAGGTTGATGAAGCGACAGCCTGAGGCTTTGGCTGCTGCCTTGGCGATTAAAGTTTTCCCACAGCCGGGCGGGCCGTATAACAGAACACCTGAGGAGGAAGGTGCAGGTGTTAGTCTACATCTAACTACAGGAACTGCAGTGTTCAAGTTTGTTAGCCAACTCTTTTATACTGACTAAACAAAGTCCACCATACTCCATCAAACACCACCACACTCCATCAAACACCACCAATCTAAATCAAACACCACCATAATCCATCTAAAACCACCATTCTAAATCAAACACCACCACACTCCATCAAACACCACCAATCTAAATCAAACACCACCATAATCCATCTAAAACCACCATTCTAAATCAAACACCACCATACTCCATCAAACACCACCATACTTCATCAAACACCACTCCATCAAACACCACCATACTTCACCAAATACCACCATTCTAAATCAAACACCACCATATTTTATCAACACCCTCATACTCCATCAAACACCACCATTCTAAATCAAACACCACTATACTCCATCAAACACCACCATACTCCACCAAACACCACCATACTCCACCAAACACCACCATACTCCACCAAACACCACCATACTCCACCAAACACCACCATACAACACCAATCTAAATCAAACATCACCAATCTAAATCAAACACCACCACACTCCATCAAACACCAATATACTCCACCAAACACCACCATACTCCACCAAACAACACCAATCTAAATCAAACATCACTAATCTAAATCAAACACCACCACACTCCATCAAACACCAATATACTCCACCAAACACCACCAAACAACACCAATCTAAATCAAACATCACTGATCTAAATCAAACACCACCATACTCCACCAAACACCAATCTAAATCAAACATCACCGATCTAAATCAAACACTACCATACGCCATCAAACACCAATATACTCCATCAAACACCACCATTCTAAATCAAACACCACCATACTCCATCAAACACCACTATACTCCATCAAACACCACCATACTCCATCAAACACCACCATACTCCATCAAAGAACACCAATCTAAATCAAACACCACTATCCTCCATTAAACATCACCAATCTAAACCAAACATCACCAACACAGACTTTCACTAGGAAACACAAACATTTACCATTTGTGTGTGTGTGTGTGTGTGTGTGTGTGTGTGTGGTCTGTACCTCTGGGTGGCTGTAAAAGTTTAGATCCCCGGAACAGGTGACGTTTCTGAAAAGGCAGGATAACGGATTCTTGAAGCCCAGTGATGACATGATCAAGACCTGCAACGTCTCTCCATGTGACCTTTATAAAGATTTAACACACAACGCTGAAAAACACGTCATGTAAAACACACACACACACACACACACACACACACACACACACCTGGAAACATAGGATGTTATTCGGCTGTGTTCAATGTTAACTGCTGTTCCATCAATTAACGAGATGAGATGAAGGCGACGTCTGGATTTTACCTTCATATTGTGAGGATTGACCAGAAGGGCGGCGATGTTCATCTCGTACTCGTTCAGACTCACTCCCTCCACCCCAATGCTCCTCATCATCTGCTCAGCCTGAGAGATGAAGGGGGAAGTAAAGAAGAGAAGAACGTTAGTCAGACCAACATTCTCCATACTCTGTCTAGATCTCAGTCAATCACCAAACACCATTAACACCCCACACCCCCCTGCTGTAAAACCTGATAAAACCCCAGTGTGAGAGCGGCGTCAGTGTGTGAGAGTGTGTGCTGTGAGAGTGTGTTAGAGTGTGAGTGTGTGCTGTGAGCGTCACCCTCTTCTTAGCGTTAGACTTCTGCTTGTGCGTCGGGTCCAGAGCCTCCACCACCCATCTGATGCTGTAGTACGTAACCGCTCCAAACACGCCGAGTCTCACCAGGAGGCCCAACACTTCACTACGGCTCAGGGGGCGCAGCAGGGCGTGCCGGGGGACGTCCATTAACATCTCAGCTCCGCCCACAACATCAGCACCCGAGGGAGATCAGTTCAGACTGTGAGGACAGAAGTGTGTGTGTGTGTGTGTGAAATATAATAATCATCTAAAACACCAACTAACTGAACGCTATATAACAAAGCAGAATGTCAGCACCATAAACAATTATTCTGTTTTATTTAGTAATTCAGTCTAATTATATTTATTACTTCATTTTATTTGTTCATTTTTTTTAGGAATGTTATGAAGGGCTACATTTAATTACTCATTAAACTTTTTAAAGCTTTAAAACTGTAACAAAATCGGGAAAAAAATGTATATGAATTCAGAATATTTATAGAATCGGGCAGGTATCGTGATAAAATCGTATCGACCGCTGATTCCCACAAATAATAATAATAATAAATTAAAGTTATAAGAAACATGTCATTTCAAATTCTTGCTTAAACCCTGAAATGCCTTTAATTATAATCAAATCAATTATCCTTTATTTACCCAATTTCTCTAAACATTCAAACCATTTTTACTGAAGAAAAAAGAAAAATGGAAAGAAAACATTTACAGATAAATTACAAAAAAGGAGACACCTAAAGCAGTCTGTAATATATATAAAATAATAATAATAATAATAATAATAAGATAAAATTAGAAATACATTTACCAGCTGAGATCCTTTTTAATCCCCACCCCTTATCCGGTATAACCAGTTTACAAACATATCAAGAGAACGGGTGGGAAAACAAAAAGGCTAGCTAGGAACCGAGTAATATCTAACGTATCTCTACACTCTAGTAATGTCTGTTAGATACAATTTCATTTAAGAAAACTGAAATATGATTTACTTATATTTATGTAAATAACGTAGCAAACATAAAGCGTTGTTTTAATAATAATAATTAAAAAAATAACTCACAGCACAACTTCCACTTCCGGTGTAACAGCATAAGCGCTCCGTGTGGGGACGAGGCTCACCGTCACTGGGCCCCATGTCACTAAAAGATAATAATAGTTCGATGAATTATTAGTTCAATGTCCAAAATTACCCCAAATATATCAGCCAAATAATAATACTAAATATAATAATAATAATAATAATAATAATAATAATTTGAGAAAATAAATCTGCACAACCACTGACTTTAACAGAAGGCAGCGTCGTCACAAATTTTATATATAACTAAGAAAGTTATCAGCCACTTTTGCCATAAGGTTAAAGGCCGAACCATGGACGAACCATTTGAGACATTAAAAATCCCTTTAAAATCTTGCGTCCGCACAGTCTTGAGATTATACTGGCCCTGTTTGATGGCGATCGTATAAATTCATGACATGCACAGGAAAAAGGTACAGTTTAATGAGATCTGAATGTGTACTGGGTTTTAAATGTATACGTATAATGTGTTTATGAACTATGCAGCAAAATATCTCCTATAAAGACCCTGTGCCACGTCCAGGCCTCGTGCCACGCCCAGGCCTCGTGCCACGCCCAGGCCCCACCCACTCAGGCGTCCTAATGGCAGCAGATTTCAACCTGTGTGCTAATTTTCATGATGTTTTTTTGAGCATCTTAAAACCTTTAAAAAGGCCAGATGCTGGAAAAGAATCTTCACACTCTATGATGTCTTAGTGCTTGGGGCCTAAATAATTAGAAAAATTAAATTGTGTTTAAGACAAATTAAGGAACTGAAATACAAGTTCTACTGAATAAGCTGTAAATGTATCAATATTTAATTCAATTCAATTTAATTCAATTTTATTTGTATAGCGCTTTTAATGATTTACATCATCACAAAGCAGCTTTACACAATTAAAAGAATTAAGTTTGTATGAAATGTGAATGTGTATGAATCAAAATTATATGATTGTCCCTGATGAGCAAGCCGAGGACGACGGCGACAGTGGCAAGGAAAAACTCCCTGAGATGGTAATAGGAAGAAACCTTGAGAGGAACCAGACTCAACAGGGAACCCATCCTCATCTGGGTGAAAACAGATAGCAGGGATTGATCTGCATAATATTATGTGAGACTGAAAGTTCAGTATAAGAGGAGATGTGTAAGATTAAAGTCCAGTTTGTTCCTGGAGGCTCAGGTAGACTGTGAGAAATTCCAGTCCTGAACTATTGAGCGACTGAAGTCACAGGTCCTCAGATAACAGCTGTCTGCATCAGTCGAGGACAGGACCACCTTCATGGAAAAGTGGAACCAACCCCAGTCACCACACGCATTCCAGGCAGACCACACGGGGGCATCCATGTGATAAGATCTCCAACCAGAAGCAGGACTCCAGGATGAGTTAGAGAGGTCCAGCGGGCAGAGGGGGTCTGGATCACTGGCAGCTCAGGAGCGACATGTATAGCTCGACAGAGAGATAGGTAGAGGAAAAAGGAGAGAGGGAGAGAGAGAGAGCAGAAAAGGAGAGAGCAAAGAGATGGAGAAATAACAGTTAGGTATGGTCACAGTCGAACAATGTAAAAAGTGAATGTATATTTAGTGCAGAGTGCAAGCAGAGCCTCCGGCAGGACTAACTATGACAGCATAACTAAAAGTGAGAGCCAGAAGGAAACACAAACATGAGGGCTTCCTGACATGTAAAGCAAACAATCACCTCACCGTCAACAAACCTGAGTGATCAATGAGAGTGAGGAAGACAGCATCCAAACATACCAGTTCACCATAATACTCTACGTCCATGAGTCCCCCAGATCTGCTCCTTTACCTATGGCAAATCTATTTATAAAAATGCTTGGCTAAATAAATAGGTTTTTAGCCTGGACTTAAACACTGAGACTGTGTCTGAGTCCCGAACACTATTTGACTATTCTATTTAAATGAAAACACGCAGTTTTATGATTAGAATTAACACAGGAATCACAAATCAGCTAAAATACAGTGCTCTAATGGAACACTGTGTGTACATACGATTGTAGAACAGGAAATCTTAGATTATTTCTGAAAAAATTTCTAATACTTAGCCCTGTTAGATGAAACAATTTCTACAATCCTACAATTCTTTCTGTCTGCACATTTACGTGTTCCAGTTTTAGCATCTGATCCAGTAGAACAGGCCCTCTGTGTGTTTGTTCTCAAACACTGTAAACTACGCTTGTGTACTAAGCTTAGCCATGAAAGCATGATTAAAACACAAACATCACAAAAGGGTTGAAAACGCAGCAAAAAAAAGTAAAAATCCAACAACAATTAAACTGAGGTAGACATTATGCAGATTAGTGGCGAGGAAGTCCAGATGGTGCTGAGATGTTCATTAAGGAGCGTCTGTTCCCTCACACACCTGCTTTATTCTGCAGAAAATCTCATGGCGCGCACACACACACACACACACACACACCCACACACACGCACACACACACACACACACACACACACACACACACACACACACACACACACACACACACACACATCTTTCTGCTAAAGAAACTATAACACTGAATCTTTTTTAATGTGGATTGTAAACATGTAATGGGTTCACAGTTGTGTTGTAGTTCATAGTAATGGCCACACGAGGGCAGTCATACTGCATTAACTTAAATAATACACAAGGGAGGATACAGCCTGACTGAGAGAGGGACAGATTTAATACAGTTCCCCAGAACAAAGATCTTTGATTGGTTAGAATTCATGCTATCATGATAAATAACTAATAGTAAAATAAGTTAAATAATTAATAAATATTTACCAGTTGTCCCCATAAAGTGTTTACTTGGAAAAATATAAGGCGAAGTGATATAAAAAAAAATTAAGGTTAGTAGTAAAAATCTACTTTATTACTTCCAGTATTATTAATATTTTATTATTATTATCTGGCGTGCGGGAATTCTCAGACAATCATCATGCACAAGTTGGCGAACAGTTTTACTGAAGCTCCTCCTGATCTCTCGTCATCTTCCAGTGATCTTGTTCTTCTGCTCTTGAAGATTGCGTGTCGCTTAAAACACCGCGAACGACTCTTTCCAGCCTCATTGACGAAACTTGCTGAATTTTATCAGACGTTTCCGGGGCAGATTTACTCAGTTTTATGTAGAATTTCACGTTCTTTCTTTGTTCTAACTTGCTTTCCATGATGAAATAGCAGACATGGTAACGTACAGGGACAGACTAGCACCGGCTGCAGCACAGACACATGGAGCAGCGACCTTCATAAGTCAGTGTGCCAAAAGACACGGTCCTGTGTACATCGGGAGCCAAATGACTGGAGCTAGTCTGACCACGTACAATACGTTACCACGTGGTCTCAATAACTAGTCTCTGTTTATTGTCAGTGGAGTAAGAAATCCTTCTGACCAATCAGAGGGCAGAACGTTTCTCACTGACCTAAAGACATGGCAAAAAAAACAAACAAAAAAAAACATTGGACATTGCAGTATTCTTAAAAAAGTTTATCAGTGTACTCCTGCTCACGGCTGCGTTTCATTTGGTGTGTGTGTGTGTGTGTGTGTGTAAGTGAGAGAGACAGAGCGTTTATTCCGTGGGGAAATATGGAAATATTTACCCTGATTGCTCCTGCCACTTTCCTGCGTTCTGCTGATGGCTACAGAACATATTTCGGTCTAAAGCTCTTTGGAAATTGAATTTGCAGCTGAAAAACAGACAAGCCCTTTTTTGGAGGGTTTTGCTTATTTTCTGTTTCTACAAAGCGGCTGTTTGGTGAAGAATAAATTGTGCAGCGTTTTTCACTTTACATCAAACACGCTTGATAAAAACCGAGATGTGTTTGGGGGCAGAAATGTTGCTTTAGGAAAATAATTAAAAGAAATAATTAATTCCGCTTAGAATAAATGACAGCACGGCCTGAACACACACACACACACTGAGTGACTGGTAATGGTTTAATCCTCCTGTTTCTGGTTAATTAGCATCAACGCTGCACTGTGAATTAGCGTAAGCACATTAACGCAGTGGTATTTCACGTGTCTTTGTCACGTCTTGCCCGAACTAATTTCACCTGAAAGTGAACATTAATTAGCTTGACGTTCCTGCACACTCGGTCCCCGGTCCTCACTCTCGCAGCCTCCGGCTCTAATGGGCTGCTTTAATGATCTGCGTATTTTAAAATAAGTCTTAAGGCTTGCGGGGTTAAAGGTGAGCTGAGAGAGATTTTATGGCTCGTGTTAGCAGAATTAATCTGAGCCTCGATCTCCTCTCACTTGGCACAAATATTACCCAATAAATAAACCATTATTCACTGGATGAGTTTATAGCGCCGTAAAATTCAGACATGGGCACACGGCACAGCTGTACAGTAAATATCTTATTATGTTTTTAAAGAAGCACTGTACAATTTCTGACATATTAGATATTTATAAAGCTCATCAATATTCACACGGCTTCTTTAAGAATCAGAATGTTGTACAGTGTTGGTTTCAGCCTGAGCAGATCATTAGGAGTTTCATTATTTATTATGATTTATTATTTACGGTCTGCTGTGTGATCACCACCAACACGCTGACTTGGTACAGTAAAGCAACAGATAACAACCATTAATAAATACAGTAGCATCTCTAGGGGGCGCTGTGAGGGTCCACACACCTCTGCAGAGAGACCCAGAGGAGTGCTACAGGTGGGATTACACTTTATATAAAACACTGGAGACACTGGAGAAACAAATCATAAAGATTTGTGAAGACGGAAAGATTTTGCTCACAGAGACCTAAGAAGACTTTTTGACTGAAATTGAAGGCGTACAAATACTTGATTGGTTGAGGAAGTAGATTTACAAAGACTTTTTCATAAATAATAAAGACCTGCAGAGTCTTCCTAAGTCTTTAGTTTCAATCAAAACATCTTTGTAACTCTTTAAATTCCATCAACGAGTCTTCTTAAGTCTTCGTAAGGTTTCTGTTTAATCAACAAAGATTTATCTTTGATTTATCTAAAGATTTAGATAAAGACTTGTTGCTTGGAATGAAAGACTTCCTTGATTGAAAATATACACAAAACACTTCACGGTAAGATCATGACCTCCACTCTACATAAACCTGCACATGGCGACGAGTTTAAGATGAACGACTTGTCGCTGTTATCAAAAACAATTATACAGTAGATGAATATTAAAGTTCATTTACCAGCAATATCATCCCGGAGCTTAAAGCTCCTCCTTGTCATGTGACATGGCGCCTCTGAGGTGCCTAACATTAACTACATAATTGGATTTGTTGTCGTCCAGAAGAAAGAAGAAATCCAGACATCTCACTGTAGTTGTTTTAGAACTCATCATCATCGTATATACTGCTTTATCCTGTATACCGGGTCGCGGGAGGCCTGGAACCTGTCCCATGAGGTGCACCCTGGACACAGTGCCAATCCATTGCAGGGCACGAATACACACACACACACACACACACTAGGGGCAAGTTGGAAAAAACAATTAACCTAATCTGCATGTCTTTGGACTGTGGGAGGAAACCGGAGTACCCAGAGGAAACCCAGCAGGCACAGGGAGAACATGCAACCTCCATGCACACAGATGCCAAGGCGGGAATTGAATCCAAACCCTGGTGGTGTAAGGTCACAGTGCTAACCACTACACCACCATGCTGCCTGTTTCAGAACCAAATTTTAATATGCTTTATAGCACTTTACAACCAGAGATGTTTTAGTACTAATATTTACATTTAGCCATTTAGGTAGACGCATTTATCCAAAGTGACTTACAAAATTGCTTTAAAGTTTATGTAATTTGACAGATCCTTACACTGGGTTACTTGGTGACTAACTGAGTGCCATCAGTCAAACAGTGTTGGGAAGGGGATTGGATTTTATTGGGTGGGTGGGTGGGGTGGGGGGTTACCTCAAGTACTGAAGAAACTGATATGTTGTCGTTTCAAGATTGCCAAAGACACAAACACCCACAAACACCCTGTGCAAGCACACACACGCACACACACACACACTCATCCCGCGTGAGCACACACATACAAACACAAAATAAAATATGTTTTACACACACACACGTGGTCACAATGTTATAGTAAACAGTACACACGCGCACGGATGTTGACGATTCAAGTAAGAGACGCGCGTAAGAGATCGAGCAGGGGAGGCGATTATTCACAATTGCGCAGTGCAAGAGAGAGAAAACCGTTGGCTCAGTTCTGATCACGTGACGCTCGGCGTCAAAACAAGAAGCACATACGTGATACATGATACTCGGTACTCGTATATCAGGACTCGCTTGTTTATCAAGAAAATATTTATTGAACATTTTTGCTTGTCTTGCAGAACGCTCGCTAACAGGGTAACTCGCAATCTGAGGTTCCACTGTAAATGTAAACATTTGTATCTGGTGCACTGCAGTGTCTATTTCTCGTACAATACATAAGCTGCTTCTGTGATTTAACTGGGAGTAGAACCGAGGACTATCTGATTGAACATTAAATACGACAGGATTCATTAATTCATTACACCTTTAGAAAATGATGTGTGTGGCACATTAATGTTAACAATAAAATATTTTCATACAATATATTTTACCTACAGTAAACTCTGTAAACTGTTTTAGTGTTTAATTTTATAAACATAATGCTTAGTATTCATTACACAAACATTATAAACACACTGTACTTAAATTATTAAGAGTCTTTTAGAGTTTAGAGTTAAACCTTCCTGTTCATCCTCATCACTCAGTGTAGATCTGTAACAGAGGAGGAATCTTCTTCTTCTACATTTTTATCAGCTCTAACACACACCACTGATTTCCACACCTCGACTCAGACTGCACTGGAGCAGAAATAAGAGTCGGAGTATTAAACAGCGTACAGTCTGTACCGTCTAAACCGTCTATGTGTTTTACACGACAGAAAGTCTACAAAGTGTTTTCTTTTATCCTCCGGGTCAGAAAAACTCCAACACCTTCTTTATGACGTCTATAAAGCAAAAGCCAAAGAAAAGAAAAACTCCTTAGCGACATGCTGACTTTAGCACAGAGCCAGTGTGGCTTCAATTAGCTATAAATCACAGTGATAAAAGCTAATACAGCCGTTTGGAGGAGGAGATGCGGCTACACGCGCGGTACGAGCTGAGCACTCTGAGGAACAGCGAGCCGGGGAAGGATTTATTAGCCGTCAGAGCGAGCGAGGTTTACAGCGTCCTGAACGTTCAATTCAACTCACTCTGTAGTCTTGTGTCTAGTGGTAAACATTATGCAAATGTTAAACTGTTCAAAGGTAAAAAAAAATATGTGTTTGTGTGATGTTCGTTTCAGTGGACATTGGGAATATTAACCATAACCCATAATGCAAGGCGTTAAAATGGAAGATGATGTACAAACTGTGTCTAAAGAATGGACCACTTCCACTTTCAGCAGATGTTAGTATAATATATAAATATAAATCTATAAATAATTTCCTTTTAGGGGATTTTGTTGGGCTTTTTATAAGTGTTTCCATCAGAGAGACACCTGTGATGTTTTATATACACAGTATGCTGGGGGCATGCCATGTTGGATTTTAGAGCTTGGAGAGAAACGTCATGCAAATTGTCTTCAGTCTGCTTCGCTAAGGGCTAAGAAGTAGATTAGCTAACAACAACAACAACAACAACAAAAATAACAATGCAACTACAACCATAACCTGAATTTGCATTTAATAACTAATAGAAATAATTACTGTAAAATATGTAAATAAAATTAAACAATATTATAATATAAACTGTGGCCTAGGTTACTTATATACTATTACTCTTTGCAGTTTAGAGTATGAGAGTGTTAGTACATTTGTACGAACAAAGGACGCGATTTTATCCAATAATCTGCTTCAGGTTTTTCTCTGGAGGACGACGAGCTGTGAGTCGGCTGGATTTGTTGTGGTCCAGAGGAAGGAAGAAATCCAGACATCTTGCTTTTAGTTGTTTTACTAATTGTCACACGTGTACAATTAAGTACAGTAAATGGGTTAAAAATGTTTTCTGTAAGGAGAAATGTGTTTCTGTAACATGTATGGAAAGAGTCTCCAGTGTCAGAGGTAAAGCTGTAACTGTGAGTTCTCTTCAGGACAGAGGAGTGTACTGTACACACTGTGTTGTGGTTTGTTAGTAACAAGCCAAGCTGCTGATTTATTAACTAAAGTGAAGAGAGAGACAGGTGAGGGAACGAGTGTTTATAGCTGCTATAACGTAAAGTGACATCAAGATCTCAGTCATTTCAGTAAAGTTCCACATTAATTGCTAGAAGATGGCGCCTGGATGTCAGACTCGTTCAGGGAATTTCCGTTTTCAGTCACAGCGTCTTTAATCCGCGCTCCGCCCGACAGAAAGGCCCCGAGGAAGCGGCAAGTTTCAGCCGATGGTGAAACAGCGGAGAAACTGTTTATCTCTAATCACAGCCTGTCACTTTTCACTTCACTCTCAAATAAATTCAGGGGTGTCTTTTATTCCACAGCTATTCAGGACTTTAAATTAATCAGCTTACACTTCACACGCCCGCGTCTGCCAAAAGAGCTAGCCTCGCGCTGACAGCAGAAAGTGCCGTCCATCAAAAAAAAAAAAAAAATGAAAAGAAGCCACAATAATGTGCTTAAAAAAAACCCAAAAAAATAAAACAAAACAAAGCCTAACACAAAAGAACATGCAGGAACACCGCAGAGGCTCAGCTGACTGTATCGCTCATAAAAAACCCATCAATCTGCGTCCGAGAGCCTTTGTGATTTCCAATAAAGGCGTTTAATGGTGTGACTGCGGCGCAGCGGCTCACTTTGTGAAGGACCTTGAAGTTCAGAGCGAGTTAAGGACACAAACACTCGTCTCTTCCCAGCCTCCATTCATCACGCTGACAGATTTCGCCTGGTGGAAATAAATGGATAAACAGGAGATTAAATGAAGGACGTGTGGGCCGGGCTGCGAGCGAACACAAACCTAATGATCCGCTTACAGAATGGATCAATAGCGCTCGAACCGCTCGCAAAAAGTCTCTATATCTAAAGTCAATAGACACCAGTACTGAATCATTTTATTACTAATAATATATATATTATTAATTATTTATTTCCTAATTTTTAAATAGGAATTGACATCATTTTTGTGGTTTAGGAAGTTATTACGTATTAAACGATGACCTGCTTATTAGGTAAAAGTAATAAATGTCCCAGTAGTTTGTTATTACACCAGGATGTCCTAATTAATGTTTTAGTATAAATAATTTCTAATTTAATAAAAAACAATGCCTACTGTAAAAGATTTAATTTGTTTTCTGCTTATTATTTCAGAAGCTACAACGCTAACTAGCTTCCAACACAAGGCTGAATCCCAAATCCATCTCTAACCCCTGATCAAGGGCACTACATAGTACACTCTACATAATGCACTTTAATGCTATTTGGGATTCGACCCCAGAACCCTGAAGTTGATGGAGCTGATATTCATATACACGGTACGAGTACCGCTAAGAGTTTAACACCACTCTCACCTCCTGTTAATTACACTAACTGTCAGTCACCATCTCCGCCAGTCGCAGTTAGTTAGTTTCGCCAGACGTGGAAGGTATATGTGTGGGCGAAGCAAAGTAACTGGTTAAATTAAAAAAACTAATCATAATCAGTTGATAATAAATGGTGTTTGTGGAACTGTTGTATAAAAGCGATATCACACTCGAGGTCATGCTGTTGTGCTAAATATCAGCACAGCTGTGATATCTTCACCCTCATTCCTACGACCGCATCACAGCCGTGCTGATATTCAGTACAACGAGTGTGATTTTTTAAAGTATACCACTTAAATGATAATAATGTGATTATTGTTTTATAAATATATAAGTGTATAAAACTAATTTATTACATACAGTAATTAATATATATTTTAAAATGATTACCCTTTAATATAATTCTAGTTATTATTGTCAGATTTGTTTTTTATCTCCATGCTCGCTTTGAACTCTTGACCTCCCAGAGTCACGCTCTATCGATTTCAACCATCCCCGCTGCTCTGTTACCATGGTAACACCGAGACACTGAGGAGTGGTGACACGCCAGAGGTTGCTTCCTGTCTCCCGATGAGAAGCGGCGCGAGCGGGCTGACGGTTCGGCTCTGACAGCCCGCTGTTACTGAGCTCAGCCTTCAATCGCGTGTCGCTGCCCGCGCCGCTGCTACAGGGAGCAATTCAGCTCACTTAAAAGTAAACTAGGCTGCAATTTCCTTCCCTCCATGTCTGATGAAAAGAGGCAGAGGCCCTTTGTCAGAGCAGGATGTTCCAAGCAGCCGGAGCTTCAGCTGCCTGAGACATGCGTCTCATAATCGAATGGGTTTTTATTAAGAATCATTTCCCTTTCTTAGAGATCTGTATAGTTCCACATACTGAAGCTGTTAGAGTTCCTTATGAGCAGGAAGTCATTACACAGCATTTACTGTATATCTCACCGCTGCTGAGTTCTGCGCTCTGATTGGTCGGAAGGTGTTGATTAATTCTTCGCAACAGCAGTTTATATTAGTGCGCTTGTTCTGATACAGTATCGTTTCTATAGCAACGGCTTATTTTTATCTAAAAATGGATTTCAAATGCCCGGTAATAACTCCATTTTCTGTCACCTTGAAAGAGTTTTGTGGTTTTATTGTAACAGATTGTATTTTTTCATTTTAAAAGAGAGGAAAGTCAGGCTGAGCTTAGAGCTCAAAAATAAAGGAAAATAATCAACATTAGGATATTGTACTGTAACAGCACGACTGTATTTTGTGTATGAAATGAAAAGTGACATACAGTAAGTCACAGCTCAGGTCGGTAAAGTGACACTTTGTAATAATCTCCGCTGTTATTTTTCTCCCTGTTCATCATCTCCGGTGTGGAAACGATCAGAAACGCTTCACTCCATCGAGCAAACGGCGCTATCGATTAGCACTCGCAATTCAGCCCAATCAATCTCCATCACCCGGTGGACATTTTTCCCATTATGTTTCATTTCAGAGACAGACTGATGATCCTCACGCGGTCCTGAAGGGCGCTGAGAACCACGGGGCACTTTTCCATCAAAATGAAATATGAAGCAAACAAACAGAAACAAACAAACAAACAAACAGTCCCCATCATTGTTTATGCAAATCTGAAGCTTGTGCTTTGTTTCTCTTGTAAAATAGGAGCTTCTGGTGACCGAGCAATAAACAAACGCAGTGTATAAGAAGCTTATAAACTTACAGTTCCAGGATAGTTTTTGTTAAATTCTGAATAACATTATTGGTGATTCCTTCACTCAGTGCTCTGCTCTTACTCAGACTTCTGAACTTAACACATTCGGGTGTTTCTACCGGATAAAATACAGAAATCCGGAGAAACCCGGGGTAACACAGCTCTATAATAATTAGAACACAGCGCATTAAATTAAATTAGCTGACTATTGATAAAGGAACTCTATTAGGGAGAATTTAAAAGCTAACCATAACGTAATCTTTCTCCTTCACGTCACGGATCGTCGGCTCTCCGGCTCGGTACGACGCACTCATCTCGCACGCCGTGCTCCGTACTTTGAGTTTTTGACCAGGAGAAAATGAGTATTGACTTTCCATTCGCAGGAGAGCACTGGAGTGGGACTTCAGGATTACACTCCAACACGCCGCTTATTTCCCACCGCGGCTCGCTCGCGTCCGAGGAGAAATGAAGCTGTCAAGGAACACGCTCCTGACGTATGGGAGGATGAAGAGATTCGCTGCTGCATCACTAATGACAAAAAAGGTTTAGAGTGAAGAAAGTACAAGGTGCTTTAATGTGTCACATGGGTTTAATGTGAGACTTTAACGTGCTTCATGGTGTTTTTGTGGGTTTTTTTCTGGAAGGTGAAAACACCGCAATCACACACGTGTGCAGGTCCAATCAAACTGGAGTGAGGGAAGGTGATTGGATTCGATCCTGAATCGATTCAACCGCATGAAGTGACGCCAACAGGCTGTAGATTTTGTGCTGCAGGTGACATTTTTATGTGGAGCCAAAGGACAGAGCGGATGCACAGACCTGTAGAAACATCATACTGTAGTTCTCAACATTCAATGCGAACAAGAAAAAAATTTATACTGTACATATGATCTTATATTTATCGTAGTGTCACTTTCCAATTGTTTATCATTTGCACTCATCAAATCTTTGAGACACAAACACCAGGATCAATTTAAACCAGGTTGTTTGATTTGTGAATTTGGATGGTCATGTGATCACACACTATCTTGAATACGGTGTTTAAATAGTTAAAGAGTAGACACTGGACCTGAGCTTAGCATTATACACATTGATTTAATCAGCGTTCAGGATCACACACGTCCGCAGTATAGAGATATATACTGTATATTATACATTTATATGAACAGCTAAGCTGGTGAGATGTTTCTCTTTGACAGAAATCTTTTTCTTCTTTTAGCAAGTGGTTTCATGCGCTAGGCAGCTAACAGTGATTACAAAGATGTTTTTCCAAAACCTGTCTGATGTTTTGATTTGGACTGGATAAAAAAGCAGTAGGAAATTAGATTTGTATAACAAACATCAGAAAATGAAATTTTAAATAAGTCCTACTAAGTTTGATTTCTATTCTGATGAGATAATGACAAAAGGGGCGGAGCCATCAGAACCATTCACGGTCCTAAATTCTCGAAATGGCTGACAAAGTGATAAAAACCAGAGATAAACTGCAGACACACAAAAAAAAATCTGAAGGATGTCATAATTATATATAACTGGCAGAAGCCAGTCAGTGGGCGTGGCCAGGCAGAGCCAGAGAAGACGTAAAGCTTTACACTTTTTAATTAAAAACAATTTTTAGACACCCTTATCCAGACACAACTGTACATCTGAGCAGTTGAGGGTTAAGTGGCAGCTTTGTGGTTCTGGGGTTTGAACCTGTGACCTGCTGATCAGCAGTCTGATGTCTTAATGACTGAGCTCCCCCTGCTGGAATGTAGAAGGAAACCCACTAAGCACACAAAGAACCCACACACACAAACCCGAGGTGGGAATCGAACCTTCGACCCTGAATTGTGAACCCACAGTGCTAACACCAACGCCATACATTATATTTCATAACTATTGCATCATGACATGGTATACATTTTCTCTTTTACTTATTCCCATCTAAAGACCTAATTACGACACGTTTCAGTCATGAAAAAAATATTTAAATACCCAGACTACTAACTATGAGAGAGGATAAATGAGGCTCTATTTTCATCAGGACTGTTTATTTTACAGCCTGATCTGCTCTGAGACGACCTTGAGCGAGGGAACACAACACTACCAAATAGCACACATTATTATTATATTTTCCTCCAGCAGAATGCACTTCTGATAAAAGCACAGATTTTCAGTCTGTAGAGAAACCTCCTGTTTGAGGCGAATGGAAATAAACTACCGTGACCTTCAGCTTTATTCTGCTTTATTAAAGAGCCGCCGCAATCCAGCATCTGCCCTTCGTTTTTACGGCACAGAAACGGACCGACACGCTCGCACACGGGACCACGTGTTCTGAGTGCTGTGAGTAGTGTGTTACTAAATTCAAAAGAGAATAAAAATGAAGAACTTCTTCAACAATGCCACATTTAAAGGAGGTGTTAAAGGAGGAGTGGGGGGAGGGGCAGCTCATGAGATGGTACAGTATAAAAAGAGGAGGGAATGCGGCTGTAGTGAACAGTTACTCCTGTAACACCGCCATAGTGAACAGTTAATACAACCGTAGTGAACATTTTTCCCTCTAACACAATCATAGTAAACAGTTATTCTTGTATGAAACAGCTGTTCTGAATAGTTACTTCTGGTACACGTTTATTGTAAATAATTAGCACCGTAACACATCTGTAGTGAACGATCACAGGTCGTCCCCGACTTATGAACGAGTTCCATCCCGGGAGCATGTCCGTAAGTCTGATTTGTTCTTAAGTCCGACAAAGTGAGTCTTGACATGAATATACAATGTAAAGCATAACAATCCTATCAACTAAATCTCTGTCCCCTTTCCCCACACTGCCATCATGTGGCCAAAAACCATAAACACGCCTTAGGAAATGAATCTCAAACGTGTCAAATGCAAGTGTTTAAATCGTAAGGATTATCCTGGACGTCAGATTGTCTCAGAGTTTTTTCAAAAGTTATGATTATTCACCATCAGGACAGCTTCACAGGACAGATATTTTCTATCATCATGCTCCAGGACTGATTCACTGAAACTGGTGAGGCCGACTCATTTCTCCCGCACGAGAACAATCACCACTGTAACACAGCTGTGATAAACAAGCACTCCTGTGACACAGCTGTAGTGAACAATTACTCCTGTAATGAAGCCTTAGTGAACAATGACTCCTGTATCACAGCCGTTAGTGAACAGTGCTGTTTGAACACAGCCGGAGAAAGTTGTGATTGTGTTATGTCGGGTTTTCAGTGCAAGTGGTAAAGTGTGAGTTATTAACCAACAGCTGTCACTCTACTCATTTTTATTGCTCATAAATCAGGTGTGTGTGTGTGTGTGTGTGTGCGTTGATATGCGCCCTGTGTGCATTCAGTTTAAATTAAAATGAGAGCGTAATTACTTTCACACTCAGGAAGCTGAAATTGTTTTATTAACACAAACTGGCGTTAAGATGAAATGGTGATGATTTACTGGCATGGTTGTGGGGCGGGGGGTGGGGGTGGGGGGTTGTTGGATGATGTAGAGGCCTTTATTACAGTTCTTCACTCGTAGGTCCTGAGGGAGTACATAAACAAGTTAGAAAATAATTTCTCATTTCTTAAAAGTACAGTAGAACACATGGGAAGGTTCAAATTACATATAAATACATATACATACACGACATACACATGACATATACATATGTATATGTGTATATATTGGACAAACAAACAAGTTTTTAACAACGCAAATGTAAAACACAATATAAATTGTACAAATAATCTTTAAAGTTTTATGATAATGCGTGAACTTTTTCATAATTCTCTCTGTGTTTTATGTCATAAGTCTATAACACAACCCCCTTGTTGTGATTCTGGATTCCTTCCATAGTCTAGCAATTAAAACCATGTTGTCTTCAGCGTGCGTTCAAAAGCTATTTGATTTTTGCATTTGATTTTTGTAATATCAGTATCCAGAATTGGCATCATATCGCTTCTGGGACAAATTAAACTTGTATGCCGAGGTTCCGCTGTGTTAGTAAACATGTCTGAGACACAAACAACCAATCTTCTCAATTTAAAAACATTTCTGATAAAGGTTCCTCAATTTCTGAAGACGTTTTCAGGGTTTAGGAATAAGTTTGTAGCTCCTTGAACTATTTCTTCAAGTGAACTACCCGAGTTCCTGTACACTCCACTAAATTATGTGTATAATATGTTACATTGTGTTAATTTAAGTTATTATAAATAAGTTCTTAGACCATGTTAATTGAACAGTGTTAACGTTATGAAAGTTAAGCTTGTTAACGTGGTGTACACGACTGCACTGCTGCTTGGTTACTGAATTGTTGTTTCAGATCCTAAACAATAAAAATCCCCAAACCCACATTATTAATCACAACCCTGTAAACTGCATTAGGAGATAAAACCTCCATCGAGCAGCAGGTGTAATCAATGACCTCAGTGCAGCTTGATTTGTTCTACACCTGTGTTTTAAAGATTTATCAATGCCCTACTATTAATCTTCTGCTCAGCCTTTCATTATTTATTACTCTCCTAATAATAAGCTTCCATCAGAACCAGGACTTCACACTGCCATCCTTCTGGCTTCAAAAAAGAACCACGGTTTTACATTTTTGTACCAGAATTAGTAAAATCTTTTAATCTATAAATTTAGATGTTAAGCTTCTGTAACCGAGCTGTTATAGACAACCAATCAACAATGTGGAATTTAGTGCTCCTGTACATGTACATGTGCTGCATCACAGGCTGTACTCGAGACTCACTGCCTCACTACCAGAGTGACGTTTAATTCAGATCCGTTTATCTAAAACAAGTCAACATGCTGATTTGGGTTCGTGCGAATGAGACAGAAGTGAAAACATTAGGGAAGAGAAAGCGCTGTGAAGAGTAAAGTGAAAGACATAATCTCCCCTCAGCACATCAAAGACATGGCGGTGTCATTTCGGATGGCGCTCCGAGACGCAGCCGTTATGGCGACTGTCACATCTCATGATGCAGAAAGAACCTTAACTGATTGGATGACCTTGGCAGAACTAATTTGCATAATTCCCAGTGGCCCTTTTACTGCAGTGACAGCGTGACGTTATCAGTCAGCTAAAGCACAGAAATGTTCTCACACACACACACACAAAGAGCAGAACATAAACAGCAGCATCTGTTTTGTAAATTGCAGAATGAGTGTAATTGTATCAGTAATAGTTTAAAATATTGATGATTAACAGACAAAATGTGAAGTGTGCATAATAGGTACAGTGTAAGAGGTTACAGCACCTAAAGTACTTTTCATGTGTGATGATCAGTGCCTACATTACTGATGTCACGTGTAAGAAACAGCACCTACATTACCGATGTCACGTGTGAAGAACAGCACCTACATCACTGATGTCACGTGTCATGAACAGCACCTGCATTACCGATGTCACGTGTGAAGAACAGCACCTACATCACTGATGTCACATGTGAGGAACAGCACCTGCATTACCGATGTCACGTGTGAAGAACAGCACCTACATCATGGATGTTACGTATCATGAACAACAGCCTACATTACTGATGTTACGTGTGAAGAACAGCACCTACATCACGGATGTCACATGTAAGGAACAGCACCTCCATTACTAATGTCACGCGTGAGAAACAGCAGCTACATTACTGATGTCACGTGTCATGAACAGCACCTACATTACTGATATCATGTGTAAAAAACATGACCTACATTACCGATGACATGTGTGAATAACAGCACCTACATTACCGATGTCACGTGTGAAGAACAGCACCTGCATTACCGATGTCACGTGTGAAGAACAGCACCTACATCATGGATGTTACGTATCATGAACAACAATTCAATTCAATTTAATTTTATTTATATAGCGCTTTTAACAATGGTCATTGTCCCAAAGCAGCTTCACAAGAAAAAATGAAAGATTTTTTTTTTTTTAAGAAAGAAAAGAAAAGAAAATATTTGGAAGTGTGTATGTGTGAGAAAAATGTGTCTAGATAATAATTAAATGAATGAATGATGAATGAAATGTCTCTGATGAGCAAGCCAAGGGTGACGGCGACAGTGGCAAGGAAAAACTCCCTGAGATGGCAATAGGAAGAAACCTTGAGAGGAACCAGACTCAACAGGGAACCCATCCTCATCTGGGTGATAACAGATAGAAATAACATCAAGTGTGTTGTGCAGGTGAAAGTTCAATATATCAGAAGTTGTGTAGATTCAGTTCAGCAGTAGGTGCAGAGGGTCAGATCACTGGAAGCACAGGAGCAGGATGTGTAGCTCCAGCCATCATAAAGCAGAATCTAGCTGGAGCAGGTCCTTCTCAAGATGCCTTAGAAACCTCGCAGGGTTGGCCTTTGTCTACTGAAGCTGGCACAATCTCCAGATGTCTCAGGATGGGTAGAAAAATACAGAAAAGATGGAGAGAATTAGCGTAGTTGCCATTCAGGATAAGTGTAATGGAGTATGAGGTTATGGGTTGAGTTACGCGTATGCCAGATTAAAGAGATGCGTCTTGAGCCTACTTTTGAATTGGGAAACCGTGTCTGCTCCCCGAACAGTGTCTGGAAGGCTATTCCAAAGCTTTGGAGCCAAATATGAAAATGCCCTGCCCCCTTTTGTGGATTTTAAAATTCTGGGAATTACCAGAAGTCCGGAGTTTTGTGATCTTAAGGGACGTGGTGGATTATAGCGTATCAAAAGACTGGTTAGGTATGAGGGAGCTAAACCATTTAAAGCCTTGTATGTAAGTAGTACTATTTTGTAATTAATTCTAAATTGAACAGGTAGCCAGTGCAGGGATGATAATATAGGTGTTATATGATCATATTTTCTGGATCTAGTGAGAACCCTGGCGGCTGCATTTTGGACTAACTGTAGCTTGTTTATTGAGGATGCAGGACAACCACCTAGTAGTGCATTACAATAGTCCAGTCTGGAGGTCATGAATGCATGAACTAGCTTTTCTGCATCAGATACGGATAGGATACTCCTAAGTTTGGCAATATTTCTAAGATGGAAAAAGGCTGTTTTTGTGATATTGGAAATATGATTTTCAAAAGACAAGTTGCTGTCTAATATCACGCCCAGGTCTTTTACTGTTGAGCTAGTAGTAACAGTACATCCTTCTAAACGCAGGCTGAATTGTGAAAGCTGTTGTGTGCTGGTTTTTGGGCCGATGAGCAATATCTCTGTCTTATCTGAATTTAGTAAAAGAAAGTTATTGGTCATCCAATCTTTTATGTCCTGGACACACTCTGTTAATCTAGACAACTTGGGTATTTCATCTGGTTTTGTTGAGATGTATAATTGGGTATCATCAGCATAACAATGGAAACTAATCCCATGCCTTCTAATGATGTTTCCCAGGGGAAGCATGTAAATTGAGAACAGGAGAGGTCCTAAAACTGACCCTTGTGGGACACCATATTTCACTGGCATTACATCAGACGGTACTCCATTTAGATCTACAAAATGGTATCGATCAGACAGGTATGATCTAAACCATTTTAATGCCTGCCCCTGAATACCTATATGATTTTGTAGGCGGTCTATGAGAATATTATGATCTATGGTGTCGAATGCAGCACTTAGATCAAGTAAGATTAATATTGAGATGCAGCCTTGGTCTGAAGCTAAAAACAAGTCGTTTGCAATCTTAACTAGTGCAGTTTCTGTACTATGATGTGGCCTGAAACCTGACTGAAATTCTTCTAGGATGTTGTTTTCCTGCAAGAATGTGCATATTTGAGCTGATACTACTTTTTCTAATATTTTTTATATGAACGGAAGGTTTGAAATCGGTCTATAATTTGTTATTTCATTCGCGTCCAAATTAGATTTTTTAAGAAGCGGCTTAATAACTGCCAGCTTCAAAGGTTTAGGGACGTGACCTAGATATAATGAAGAATTAATAATGTTTAGAATTGGCTCTCCAACTGTAAGCATCACTTCTTTTAAAAATCTGGTTGGTATTGGGTCTAACAGGCACGTTGTTGATTTAGCTGAGGTGATAAGTTTATACAGCTCTTCCTGTCCTATACCTGTAAAGCACTGAAAATCTAAATGTGAAGCTCTTGGCTGAACTAGATCATGAGATGCTATTAGAGGTTGAACCTCTGTTATTTTCTTCCTTATGCTATCGATTTTTTCATTAAAGAAGTCAGCCTACATTACTGATGTTATGTGTGAAGAACAGCACCTACATCACGGATGTCACGTGTCATGAACAGCACCTACATTACTGATATCATGTGTAAAAAACATGACCTACATTACCGATGACATGTGTGAATAACAGCACCTATATTACTGATATCACGTGTGAAGAACAGCACCTACATCACGGATGTTATGAACAGTGCAGTGCCTGCATTACTGATATTACGTGTAAGGAACAGCACCTGAATTACTAATATCACGTGTGAGGAACAGCACCTCCATTACTGATCTCACGTGTGAGGAACAGCACCTACATTACTATCATGTGTGAGGAACAGCACCTCCATTACTGATCTCACGTGTGAGGAACAGCACCTACGTTCCTGGTTCTTTGTGTATGGATCAGCACCTGCGCTCCACCTACACTGGGGGGAAAAACCCTGAAAGTGAAGATCTTAACAGGTTTTAAATGTTCTATCTCTATCTCACCTTTCTCACATGGATAACTAACTATTAAACCAGCGGTCAGATCATTGGTCTAACTAGCTCTCTACAGGGACTCACCATGAGAAAAAGGGTGATGGTCATCCACAGGTCACACCCCTTCGAGGATGTTGAGCGTCCTCTCCTGATTGGACGGTGTTAGCACAGGCTCCTGACTGAGACATAAATCCATAATGGCAACAAACAAAGAAGCAGAGATGTGTGCACTATAGAAGCTCTTCACTTAAATAAACAATACATAAAAAAAAAACAAAAATTCCTCAGCAGCTTGAAAACAACCGCACATTTTAATACACGTCTAATCATTTTACAAGCTCATTCTTTTTAATCTCTCACAATTTCTTTCCAACATTTTTTAAAAAAATGAAATCTTTTTACAAGCTTAAATATTTGTTGTTATTATCCCTTTACAAATTCAAACTTTATTAACAACCTCAAAATATTTTACAAGATCAAACTCCTTTATTGTAATATGATCACAGTCTCAAACCTGTTCATAAGGTCAAAACGTTTCGGTAAAAAAAAAAGTGAGAGGAAGGAAAAAAAAAAAAATTAAAACAGTTAGCGCTTGAATTCTTCCACATTCAGTAAAAGTGTTTTCAGTATTGCAGGGTGGAAGGTGTGAAAGGAGTCTCGTGTCTTTATGAAGCTTTATGAGCTTGCCTTGTGTAAAGGCGAATAGAGTGCAGATGAACGACGAGGGAAATGTTTTGTCCCATAGATCAGCACTTCAAGGCAGTAAAGGAGTGTTTAGTGTACATACTGTATGACTTTATTACATAACTATCACTGTAAAAACCGACATTTCAGCCGGCGCTGTTCACTAAAACACTGCTGTGTGACTTTCCTTCCCTTTCCTTCATCTCTACACGTGAGATTATAATCATGGCTCGTCCGTGACCGAGCTGTGTGACACGTCCACCCTGTCACACTTATTGCAGTCGTGTAGAAACACTAATAGAACCATTGGAGCAAGTCATGACGGAGTGGACGTGTACAACAGAGAATATGATAAGGCAGATCAAAATAAATACGTTTATTTCACATAATTTTGAGTTCACAATAAATAAAAGAGAACATCGACCTCCACGTGTGAAGACGTCTGGAGCATAGTTATGGGGCGTGGACATGCTGGTGATGAGTTTACTTTAACTAGAACATTTAGGACTTTAAGACTGATGCAGTGGATAATAAAATAAAACATTGCTGCTCGTACCATAAATGTAGTTGATCAGGTAAAACACGTCAGCTTCGTAGAGAGCTTCACGTTAAAGCTAGGACGTTAAAGTACAGAAAATTCTTATGATACTGTACATGAGGGATTCACCGATACCGATACTAGTACCAGGTATCAGTCCGGTACTTGTAAATCTCTTCATACTCATAAAACTGTTTAAAGCAGCGGGACGTTTCAGGCTTCATCGATATTTGGACTAGACACGTCACCCCAACCTCCCTCACCAGTTAAATGCGCGCTGTACAGATAAGCAGTTTACTCCACAAGAAGGCGCTCTACAAACTTAAGATACAGTGTCTGTGTTCACGCATTAGCAAAAAATGATGATGTGCTTCAAACGTTGGATGTTCTGTAATGTCCTGTTCCTGCTGTAACCCGGGACAGCGCCAGGTTCTGGTATCGATTGGCAAGTACACAAACGGAAGTGACTTAGAAATGCTTAAAACGCCTAGTTTAGCGCAAAATCACAAACTGACAACACTTGTGACTAACAGGCAGGCTTGGCGCTGTGGCTCGCTGTTGCCACCTATTATCATGATGAGTATTGCAAATCTATATCGCTGCCATGAAAAGAAAAATTCCAATAAATCGTACAGTTATAACTGAAAGTTAATCACTTTTACACCAGCGTCAAATTTAATCAACTGTAGTCCATGTAAGCCTCTGCCTTAGCATGGTGCGGATTGCATAGCCAAGTCACAGTGCTGCAGAGTAAAAATAAGATGAAAAAAACCCCAAAAGAGAATAATATTAATGGCTGCATTGATCACTGCCAAAAAGACTATTTTAAAAAGTTGGTTTGAAGCACAAACCCACCTGTTGTCTGTCTGGCTTTCCTATTTTTATGATACTTTTATCTTTGAACGTGAAAGCAACACCCTCGAACAATTAACGCTTGTACTGCTGCTATATTTTCTTCTAAAAGAAAGGACAAAGTAATTAGTTCTATTTTATTTCAATTGAAGCCATGTGTGCAAACACTGGGTAGCTATGATAATTTTTTTGTTTTATTTGAACGTATTTATCCTGTGATTTGCTTTTTATATATTTTGTCCCCTAGTTTTGTTTGTATTTAAAATTGAATGTTCAATAAAAAGCTATTAACAAAAAAAAAAAAAAAAAAAACATGTTTCAGCTGATCAACTACATTCAGGGTAAGAGATCAAAACACATGAATGAATGAATAAGAAGTGCATGGGACAAACATACACACCTTTTAACCATCATCTAAACCAATGCATAAAATCTCTAACGCCTCAGCTGTAAATATATACTCATAACCCGATGTAAGCGACATTTTGGCTGATGAGTGTTTTAGACTCGTTTGTGTTACAGCATTATTTCTCTTCCTCTTCACATTTAAAAGGACGGAGGTGTAAAAACAAATCTCTGCAGTTTTTCACATATGTGGGTTCAGCTGGTGGTGATAATGAAGCTGTTATTACAGTGACAGACAGAATGTGTGTGTGTGTGCGCATGTTGGAGTGTTTACACATTTATTAACGTATGTGAGAGTTGTAGTGTTAGTGTGTGTTTAGACATGTGTTTTAGCCTCGAACTCCAGGTATCGACTCTCTGGTGTGAATTAAGTTACAGTTCAAAGTCATTCGTATGTAGCGCTAAGATGATGATGTACTGTAGCGTTACCCTGCGTTCATGCTAGCGCACACTGGTATTTAAGGTTGTAGCTAAATGTTGACTGTAGCTGAGCTAATTAACGTGGACCTGATCTTATAGACACACTCCACTTCATACAAATGGCTCTTTCCTATCGTACATTCCTAAACTTTTTTTAAGAGCGAGAGTAGAACTGTCCTGAGCAGTCCTGAGCAGTCTTGATGGTTTTTGTCACTCGACTGGGGCCAAAATTACCTGCGAATTGGCTTCACATTACCCAATTACCTGAATTTTGTGCCAATTTATTTCAGCTATATTTACACACTGCTTTCAACAAAGCTGTAAAGAACAGAGGTTACCAATCATATGGATATTTTTTACTTTCCAACATCATGGCTAATGGTTATAACTTTGACTGTCTGTGTTGATTAAAACATCGCTTGTTGGCTAAATCGCAGCGGCTTTGTCAGACACTAGTGTGAACGCAGGGTTACACTATGTGTAGACCAGTTTGGCGTGTGATGGCGTTCCTTTGTTGTGTGTGTGTGTATGATAGCTGGTTAGCAGGTGTGTTACCCAGCTGGAGTGTTTGTTAGCTGGTGTTTATGTTGAACTGCGAGGTGATCAGCTGATGAGGTCATGAAACAAGATTGGAGGGCAGATGTAGAGGAGAAGTCGAGGTGTTGAGAACAGAGCTCGTCACGTTTAAACGCTGTGTGTAGACGTCTGGAACAGTAGGTACACAGTCTGTGCCGACTGTGCAGGCGAAGGGCGTTCCTTCACCGCTTCCTCTTCAACAGTTCCTAAGTATGATTGTTATTTTACGTCTTTACCGTCTTATCGTAACGGCCTGCTGATAAAAAAAGGCGTCTCAGCCTGTTGAGGGGTTCGGGCTGAGCGCACACACACACACACACACACACACACCGCCGTGACCAGTCAGTCAGTCTGTCATTGAGACCGAGAGGAGGCAGTGTGTCCCTCAGCTCCCTCAGTGTCTGGGGTGTTTAATCCAGTTCCGAATCATCCACTTCTGCCCTGAGCAGCGCTGCATGACCAACCGCAGCCCAAAACTCGCCTCCTTAGACATCTCCACCTCCAGACAGCGGCCACTGTCTCTGTTTATGATCGGACCGTTCTAAAAAAGTTAGGAATATTAACAGTGTTAAAATAATTATCACACTTTTCTTTTTTTTTATCTATTTGTCAGCTTTCTATGTCTGTCTGTCTTTGTGTCTGAATGCAACCCAGCCTGACGTCATGCCTTTCTGCATGTGTCTAAGTTTGTCTGCCTTTATCTCTGTCTTTCTGAGCTTATAAGTGTCTGCATCACAGTCCGCATCTGTCTGTCTGCATTTCTGCATCTCTGTTAGTCGGTCTGTCTGTGTGTCTGTATTTCTACATCTCTGTCAGTCTGCATTTCTGCATCTCTGTCTGTCTGTCTGTCTGTATGACAATCATCAGCTGTTCTGGATATTTAAATCTAATATTACATTTTTGTTCCTCATTATTAAATAAAATTAAATATATTTTAACATGCGTGGTAAAAATTCGGTTGTCTGGTTACAGAGTAAATAATTCACTGTACCTGTGTGAAATCCCAAAGTCTCTGTGAGGATCGTGACACTGTGTCACATTTCTTTAGGCTCGGCGTTCGACCCCGTCCATCGTCGATCAGGCATTTGGTGTCTGGTAGGAACGTGGTGGAGCCCAGGGGTCCTAACTGCAGCAGGCCCTCTGTAGAGTAGCGGGCTAACTGAAAGAGGAAATAAGAGAAAAAAAGCAAATCTATAAACTTCCTGCTGTTCAGAAAAAGTAACTAAAGCAGCACGATTTGATCCGAAGCGATTTCTATTACAAACAACTGAATAAGAACAGAATAGCGTTCCACTGAGAAGCTCGTGAAGCCCCGGCGCTCTGAGCTCTTCGGATTCATTACTGAATTGAATAAACTTTTATTTATCCCTGAGGAGGCAATTAGTGGCTGCACATATTGATTCTCATCATCAGAACAGCAGAAGAGACACAACGTTCATCACAGTAACAACCGTTTAGTGGACGCTCTCATCCTGAGAAGTACTTAAAGAGTCTGAAAAGTTCTAGAAAGCAAAGCACCAGGATCAAACACTTTCTGTAGAATTATCTGGCCAATCAGGTCAGAGGTCAGAGGTCAAGGACAACGGAAATCAGTCAACATCCATGAACGCGCATTTCTGCAGGAGTGAAGCGTTCTAAAATAAACGCACCATGTTGTAATTTGTAAATGTTTTCATGGTGACAAGAACATGTTACACACACACACACACACACACACACACACACACACAGCAAAGCTAGCTGACTTTAATCACTTTATTTGTTAACTACCATTACTTGTGTTTGAACAGCTCAAGGAATCGCCAACATGAGTTAGTCTTCACTATGCTATGCTACACCTGGAATATTCACCCCTTCTACCCACATCTACATCATTTACCCCTCTAGCCCAATCACTATTTACCCCTCTACCCCTCAAGTCTCAAGTTTTCTCAGTTGGCCAAAGAATTTACAGCCTGAAAACTATCTGCATGTTAAAAATCCCCACATGATGCCCCGTGTCACTGACAGTCCTGATGTGTGTGCTTTACAGTGATGAGGAGAAGTTTCATGAACCTCACAAACTTCATACATACAGTGGAACAGGCTGAGTTCGTACCAGTCTAACATTATTTAAACAGTAAAGTGATAGAGGTGAGAGTGGGCCGGGTGGGATTCGTTTGTTTGAAACTCTCTAATTATGTCTCACTGAAGAATCTTGTCACGTCTTCTTTCCTAATACTGATTTTGTTTATGGATTACTCTAGGTTAATGTTGTCTCTAGACTTTGAATAATAATTAAGAAATAAACAACATGCTGAGTATTAATTGAACCACCTGCTAGGCAGATGTATGGCTGCTGGGGAAGACTCTGTTTTTTTTTTTTTTTTTGCCAGGCGTAATTAATTAGCTTAAATGTAAAACATACAATCATTCCGGAATCAGGAGAATCAGTAATTAATAAAAGCAAAATATAAAAAAGTACCAAATAAAAACTGTCCCTTTAATGGTAGTATAACGTGAAAATGAGTGAAGATGCTAGCTAGACTTAAATAACGTCTTTAAAAGATGATAGCTTAAATATTAGCGTCACTCTATAAGCCCTTTTAAACAGTGTGGAAAGAAAATGTTTTACTAGAGACACTATAAGGGGAAAGTGTCATATTTTTGAGGACAACCTTCCTCATTACCCCTTTTTCACCCGGGGATTAATCTGCCTGCTGTAACACTACACTTTCCCTTTGGGATTAATAAAATACTTTGTTCATCCATCTAGCTATCTTAAGTACTTTAAAGTATTTTTGTGTAGGAATAAATGAGAATAGTGTCCTTTAACACTTTATACTCTCATATATTTATAATATACATGATTTTGGTTTTGAATAAAAAGCTGTTTAAAAGAAATTAGCATGACGGCAGGTGATTTTTTTTTACTGTACTACAAAAACAAGTGAACCCAGACAAAGCTGCAGTAACCGCTCTAATTTCCTCCTTTATTCTCTTTCTGTGTTATTGTTCCAGGTTTTCTCACTTTTCTCTCACATGTTTCCACGTCTAATATCCAATAGAGTCCATTACTGTAAAGCCGGCGTGCTGTGCTTAATAATTCAGCTGAAAGACAATATTGCACTTCAGACGCTGGGATCAGGTGTCATTCTGTGGGAAACGTAGCTCATCCTATTGTGCGCTGTAGAGAAAGAAACAATCACTCAGTGCAAATTGACGTAAACGATGAAACAAAAAGCGGCTTTGGGAAAATGATTAGCGCGAAATCCATCTGCTGGTACGTGTGCCGGTTAAAGAGGAACACTGATGGGTCGCACGATCGCTGCGCTTTAGTGATGAGATGTCATTATAACAATGAGACAGGATCAGGTGAGGGAACGCTACGGAGGGGATAAGGCTATCGGCTAATGGTTTATCATGACCTTCACGTAATCCCAGATTATTACACACCCACTTACCGAACCGCCATTAATCCGACACGCAATATCGATTTAAAATGATCTCACTAC
Source organism: Clarias gariepinus (assembly GCF_024256425.1). Lineage (NCBI taxonomy): Eukaryota > Metazoa > Chordata > Actinopteri > Siluriformes > Clariidae > Clarias > Clarias gariepinus. The sequence continues at coordinate 28,402,490 of NC_071120.1, forward strand.
TGATAACAAACATCAAGGATATAAAACACACAGGGAGGAAAATCGATTCAGTTACATGTCGTGATCCATTTTGATTCGATTCAATTTATCGCCTCACTGACTCTCAGTGATTACTTACTGTTTAAAAATAAAAATAATTAACATCACTAATTAGAAACAAGGATCCCCAGGGCCGAGCCGATATGATATGATCATGATACTTCAGTGCCAATTCTGTAAGTATAACAGTTTTATGAATATAATTTTTTTTCAGTGATAGGAGTCACCAACGATACGATATTATCACGATACCTCGGTGCCAATTTAATTAAAATTCTATAAGTATTGTGTATAAGTATTTTATAAATATCCATATTCCAAATGACATTTTTAGACATTTTTATTACAATTTTAAACATTTAAAAAAGGTTTATTGAGTAATAAAATGTAGTCTGCTCCTTATAACATTAGTTTTCTTACTTAAAAAGCGAGCGCAGCGTTTAAACACTACAAACTAACTTTAAATTAAAGAGTTTAACATTTTGAGACTGGTGTAAGTGTGTGTAATGACTGAGTTTGATACTAATTTAAGTCTTTTTGAAGAAAAAGGCAGATTAGAGACTTTAACACATGTGAGATAAAGATGTATGTAAATAATAAATGTAGAAATAGTTTAAAAAAATAATAATTATAAAGTCAGTATAACTTTAAAAGTATTGGCGACATGTGAACCACCGCACAAAAGAATCACAATTCATAACTGAATTTTTGTATAATTATATTTGTTTGAGGTGGTAACATGGTATATTTCCTCTATAATCCTACAGGTGGCGCACTCCAATCTATTCACACATAAGTCCTGTGTGGTGAAAGCAGATTGTTCGCTATGTTTGTTTATAATAATAAAACTGGAAAAAAAATAAAATTGGGACAAAATTGTTACAGATTTTCACAATACTGAATCAGTACCGAGGTAACAGTACCGAGGTATCGTGATAACATCGTATCGACTCGGCCCTGGACACTTCAGAACTGGTTGTGTGACACGGTGCACTTCAAACTGAGCTTTAGCCATACATTTAATTAGCAACGTGAGCTAACTTGTACTAGCTACACACCTGAGCCGCTAAAAAAAATCCCTTATTTCCTTATAAACGTTCTGTCTTGCTATCATTACATACATTCAATAAGAGATAGTGCTGTATACGATCTAATGTAACCATGCTTCAAAGGAAATGGGAACTAATTGCAGGTAGGAGCTAAATTTGTGAGGGAGGAAACGACACTCCACGAGTGCCACAGGAGCTTACCAACACGATTCACATTATTTTTTAACTTCACTTCTTTTGTTTATATGTTCTGTGAACGCGGCACAGAGGAACAGAGGAGGTTAATGCAATCTGCATACGTTATGCTTCTCCTGTTATTTATTTAGCTTTTTCCTTTCGTTTCTAAACCGACTGTATGGAGAGAGAGAGAGAGAGAGAGAGAGAGAGAGAGAGAGAGGGAGGGAGAGAGAGGGAGGGAGAGAGAGATGGGGAAATGAAATGATGCTGTATCGTGTAACACAGGTCATTATTGTAATGTAATGTGCTGATACACTTTAGCTGGAGTATTTCCCTCAGGGCAGGATTACACACTTCCATTACTGAGAGAGAGTGAAAGAGAGAGAGAGAGAGAGAGAGAGAGAGAGAGAAAGGTCACCGCGAAAGAGACAAAAGAGAGAGACAGAAAAAATGGTAATAAGAAAAAGGAACAATGAAAGGAGAGGAGTATAAAGACAGATCATGAGGGAGAAATGGACTGACAGGTGGAGAGAGAGAGAAAGACAAAACAGACAGAGAGACAGAGGGAGAGAAGAACTGAGAGACTGAGGCAGAATAAGGGAAAGAGCTAGAGAGAGAGAGAGAGGGAGAGAGATGTTACTATTTACTGTTGATGTTATTATATTATTATTGTTATTGTTATTATAATAATAATAATTATTATTATTATTGTTATTATTATTCAACTTGCTTTAAGAGAGAGTAAAAGACAGAATGAATGAAAGAGAAAAACAGACAGACAGACAAACATAGATGGAAAGAGAGAAAGAAAGGGACATAGACATATTGCATATAAGGAGACAGAGACAGACAGGATAAAAAACAGAGAGAAAAAAGCAAGAGAAGCGCATAGTGAAGTGGAACGATGGCTACAGAGATATCTGTGTGTGTATGTGTGTGTGTGTGTGTGTGTGTGTGTGTGTGTGTGTGTTCAGTGAGCCGTGTCTTTAACGAATCAGCAGCAGTGTAACAGTAAAGAGGAAATCGATGGTGTGAGGGCGACTCCAGTTCGTGTGCAGTGAAGTGATAAACACACTGAGTAAAGCTGACCTCAAATACACACACACACACACACTCACGCTCTGGATCAGGAAGCACCGCACTAGACCTGAGTCTCTGTTACATGTGTGTGTGTGTGTGTGTGTGTGGATACATCAGGTCACCGTGCGACCGCCTGACACACACTCCTCTGTCCTGAAGATGTGGGAAAGTCACGGCTTTATCACTGACACTGGAGACTCCTTCATACATGTTACACAAATACATAAACACATGGACGTCTTCGTGAATTAGCCGTTACTATAGAAACCATAACCTGGGACTCTTACCTGAGACGACATGCCGTGACAGGGGTAAAGTATCGCCCTGTTATCGTCCTCTGAGCCTTGATCCAGGCAATAACCACTGGCTTTACTGTTCCTCACCTGCAAACACACACACACACACACACACACACACCACAGATTAAAGCTCTCGCTGATCAAAAGGCCACTTATACACAACATCTGTCACTCATTCATTTAGTTGATGTCATATTTTTGTTTAGATTTTTATTGGTATTTTACACTCACATACAGTGCTATGAAAAAATATTTGTCCCTTTTTAATTTGTCACACCGAAATGATTAAGATCATTAAACTAATTTTAGTATTACACACAGATTACCAGAGTAAATAGAAAATAAAGTTTTCTATTAAGGAAACAAAAGCTGTTCAAACCTGTAAAAAGTAATTGCCTCTTTGCTAAATCATGAATAAACTGTGATTTTTTAAAATTGTGTTAAAGTTCACTTGCCAGGCCTCCGAGTGGCGAAGTGGTAAAGCGCTCGCCCTACCATCCGGGGATCTGTGGTTCGAACCCCGGGTGATGCTGTAACCTCTCGCAGCCGGAGGCACAGATGAGAGGTACTCAGCGCTCCCACATTAATCACGGCTCTACAGCCAATCAGGGGCGTCTGTGAGCTCGCGAACACGGAAGGAACGGCTAACGCTTTCCTCCGAGTGTGTTACTCCGCCCCTAATGGTGCGTGAGCAAGCAGTTCGAAAAGATGCGGTCGGCTGGCGTCACGCGGTTCGGAGGAAACACGGGATAGTCTTCGCCCTCCCAATTGAGTGGTAGTAGTAGCCTTAATGTATGAGCCTCCTAGTGATGGGGAGGAATTGAATACGGCTAATATTGGGGAGAAAATTGGAAAAAACCCCAAAAATAATTATATTAAAAAAAAGTTCACTTGCCACACCCAGGCCTGATTACTGCCAGACCTGCTGAATCAAGAAATCATTTAAATAGAATTTGTTTGATAAAGTAATGCACGCTATAAGGTCTGAAAAAAAAAAAGCTAGTCCAAATCCACTGCTGAATGACCCCCCAAAAATATATAAATAATAATAATAATAAAATAAAATAAGAGTGGCCTGGAGTGGCCTAGTAAAAGTCCGGATTAAATCCGATTAAGATCCTTTAACTGGCTGTTCATGCTCAAAAATCATCCAATGTGGCTGAATTAAAAAAAATTTGCAAAGCAGAGTGAGACAAAATTTCTTCACAGTGATGTGTAAGACTCAGTGCCAGTTATCGCAAACATGTGATTGCAATGGTTGCCACCAAGGATGGCACAAGCAGTTATTAGGTTTAGGAAACATTTACATTTAGGCATTTGGCAGACGCTCTTATCCAGAGCGACTTACAAAAGTGCTTTAATGTTTACATCATTGGATACATACTTACACTGGGTTAACTAGGTTAATAACTAAGTGCCATTAGTCCAACACAACTGGAAAGAGGTTTTTTTTAATTACTTTTTCACCAGGTATTGTGGGTTTGAAGAGCTTTGAGTACCTAGTATGACATCATTCCAGACTGAGTAATTGGCCTTTCCTCTGACTGAACACCTGGACACAGTTTTTAGGGAAGTCCAGTTCTGTATTCTGACTGGATATAAAAATACACCTTCACAAAGGGTCATGAAGAGTTAGGGGAGGGGCAGCAGCTCACTGGCTTTTAAAGCTACACACAACAGCATGTAGAACAGCAAACAGTGTGTTTGGATCAAAACAAAGTGCAGGGACACTGGAATCCATCTCCTAAAGTTTAGTATAAATAAACCATCTAAAATAAAGCTATTTAATTTTTTCATCAATTAAGCTCCACCTACCAGAATTCATTGTCAGCATACAGTGTTGTTCACAAATCTAAACACGTTTTTGTATAAATTTTGAGCATTCAAAAATGAGCATTCTGATGCCACAAATAAAGTTTAAGATCAAGATCTTTGGACTTTGCAATTTCTGCCACCATCAGACCGATCAGGCTCGCTTCTCCTCCCTGAGAAGTGAAACGGAGGACTTGGTACTGACTACAGTTTGTGTTTCTGTAACATTTTATTTGATTAGCTTAAAAGCCTTTACTTAAAAGAAGAAGAAGAAGAAAAATAATAAGAAGAAAGCGCCTAGTGCTTGCGTCCTTAATAACATCATACTAATTATGAAACAAACAAACAAACAGAAATAAACATTGCACATACAAATAAACACTTCTTAATAATTTGCCAATGCAAGTCTATGAAAAATGTCAACAGTATGCCTTACATGTATCACACACACGTGTCGAGCTCGTGTCTAAACCCTGTGACGATGAGGAGGAGCTGCGTGTCTGATCTTCCTCCTCACTCTTTACACTGATTACGAGTCAGGACGCAAGACCACGGGAATTTTGAATAAATGTGATATTTTATTTAAAGTGACAGTTTTTAAAAAAATCTCTTGTTGTTCAGTTTGTGAGTGCTCTCACCTCGCCGTACGTGATGGTGTTGTTGTAGATCCTCATCTCCGGGTAGACGTGCTGCAGGTACCAGCGGAAGCTCTTACATTTTAGTCTGTTCCTCAGCGCCACTCGCTCCGACACGTCTCCAAAATCCACACCAGGGTTCTGTAACACACACACACACACACACACACTGTTTACAAACGCCAATGTGATGGAGAAAAACACAAGTTGTGTCTCCTTGTATGTGTGTGTATGTATGTTCTATCAGTCATTCGGGACCCTTCAGTGTTCCTTTATTAGCCTTGATGCTATGCCACTCATCAGTGGTTTAATTACAGCTGTTAGCATCAGAGGATTGTGTTAGTGCAGTGGAGGATTATGGGATTGATGTGGAGTAATGACTGAGCTACTCTACTCCCTGGACACGTTATGAGTTTTGATTAATTATTAATCCTCATAAATCTAGTCAGGTTTTTAAACCACACCTTCTTCATTGCGACTGACAGCGTATACACACACAGGCCACACCTCTTTTTCTGGGACTTGCAGAATATACACAGCCAGGCCTACTTCATTGAGACTGATAGACTATACACAGAAGCCACGCCTCCTTTACTGGGACAGACAGAATATAAAGTGGAACCTTAGATTGCGAGTAACGCGGTTTGCGAGTGTTCCGCAAGACGAGCAAAAATTTTTTTTTATTAATTTTGACTTGGAAAACGAACAAGTCTTGATTTACGAGTACCGAGTATCATGTATCACGCATTCGCTTCTTGTTTTGAAGCCCAGCGTCACGTGATCACAACTGAGCCAATGGTTTTTCTCTCTCTTGCGCTGTGGAATTGTGGGTAATCATTTTTCTGGGTCTTAGTGCACGTCTCTTAATGGTATAATCAACATTTGTGGGTGCTGTGACCACATGTGTGTGTAAAACATTTTATTTTTCTTCTATATGCGTGAGTATACAGCACGCGTGTAAAGCAAAAAAGTCTCGTTGGAGGGGTTAAAGATCCGTTTTCTTCTTTCCCTCTCTGCATCAGCCTGCACTTTGTCATTGCCCCATCACACACACACACCTTGCCTCCCCTCACTTTTACACACCCACACACACACCCACACACACTCTGCTCTACACAGAAACACTGCTCTGTCACGATTCTTTTCAAAGGTAAAGTGCAGGTTAATTTTTTATTTTTATTTTTACTTCACAGCAGTAATTTCGTTAGTATGCACTCACGCGAGTGTCAGTAATGATGTTCCTTGTTAACTTTTTCGATAAAACAGTCTTTTCTTTAATATGTGTGTGTGTGTGTGTGTGTGTGTGTGTGAAAAACAAATAAGACAGGAGGAAGTTTTACTGTGTAAGACGAGGATAGGGAGAGGGGGTCTGATTCCTCCTCTCCTCTTACTTAAGCATCACACACACACACACACATACGCACACACACACACACACAGCTCCTGCGCGCATAAACGGAAACAATTAGCTGTCTGGATTTTTAAAAAAATTTTTTGAAGGTAAAGTGCAGGTTAATTCGTTTTATGTTTACCTTCAAACTTTGTGTTAATTATTTTTATGTATTTATTTTTGTGGGCTGTGGAATGAATAATTTTAGTTTCCATTACGTTTTGTGGGAAATTTTGCTTTGGTTTACAAGTGTTTTGGAATAGGAGCCCGCTTCTGGAACGAATTATGCTCATAATCCAAGGATCCACTGTACAGTATACAGAGGTCATGGCTCCTTCACTTTAAGTGACTGAATATACAGAGGCCACGCCTCCTTCAATGTGACTTCTTCACAGGGGTTGACAGAATATACACTGAGGCCACGCCTCTTTCACTGGGACTGACAGGTTAATGAGACAGAAGCCACACCATGACCTGAACATGCCATTTGATCAGTTTATAATTTTTCTGCTTCCGATGGTTATTATTTCATGCCAAAGTGTCTTCACGGTGTGTGTGTGTGTGTGTGTGTTGGTGTAACCAATAATGCAGTGTAAATGGCATGTTTGTTCATAAACACACACCGCACATCCGTTCAGATGAGTGTGTAATGAAATCACAGGCAAATTAAAGAGCCATTATATGGAACTGAGAGCTGGAGTGCAGATGTGTGCAGATGTGTTTAGTGTCTCTGAGTCAGGGCTGCGCTGTGACGAAGCTAATCTCACATGCTAACTGCTCATTAACTATCAGGTTAGAATATCACAGAGTTATTAGATAAGTAAACTATACTGAGTCTATATTGTTTATTCGTGTGCGAGCTGTACAAGTAACACACTCAGTCAGGCAGAGAGAGAGCAAGGTTGACTGTGTGTGTGTGTGTGTGTGTGTCTGGGTTGTCAGTCATCCGAGACCCTCATTGTTCCTTCATTAGCCTCGATGCTACATGGCTCATCAGAAGTGTAATTACTGCTGGTAGTGTCAGTGGCTTTGTGTTAGCACAGAGGAGGATTATGGGATTGATGCTAATCGCTGTGAGATATTCTCTCTCAATATGAAGAAAAACAAAAAGAAAAACAATAACAACAACAATAATTATAATGATAACCTGTGTGTTATTTGAGTGTGTTACGACCTCGAAAAAGCCATCGCCACACAGTTGCAACGAAAAACTTCACACATCACACACCATACAGGGGTAATGTCAGTTTGAACCCTTAATATTTGTTGAGTGCGTTAGTGTGTGTGCATGTGTGTGTGTGTGTGAGGGTTAGTGTGTGTGAGAGTGAGGGAGAGGTGTGTTTGTGTGTGTGTTTGTGTGCGTCTGTGTGAGTGTAAGAGTGTTAACATTTGTAATGTGTGTGTGTGTGTGTGTGTGTGTGTGTGTGTGAGTGTTAACATTTGTGATGAGTCCACGTGTACAATAGGCCTCAGATTCTGGAAGAAAAGCATTACACTTTGATGTTTCTCTACTGTATGTGATTTCACTGAACGTGTCACTGAATATAATGTCACTCAATATGAGGCCACACAGAAAGTTATTCATCAACTTGGGTCGTTTGGGGCAAACGACCCAAAATAACCGGCCTCCTGTTGAGTTGATCCCAGGACATGCAGTGCGGAAGTTGTTCAGCTCAATGAGCTCTAAATGTGTACAGAGTTTCGTGTGCATATGTGCGAGTGTGTATGAGTTATAAAGCAAATTTGCGTCCAAATTCACGAGACTCCCAGGCATCCTATACGTTTTTGAGCATGTTGAGACCCCAAAAAGGTGGGAAAAAAATAATCCTTAGGAAAACAAGAGGGTCCTGTGCACCCTATAGTGCTTGGGCCCTAATAATAATAATTATTGTATGTACCTATTAATGAATTTAACCTGTTAAATACTTACACAAGTAATGTAGCTATTACTGCTAGCATAATTAACATAATTAGCAGGATTAGGAGGGTTTGCAAAGTTAGCACTGCTAGCAGGACTAACATAATTAGCATTAGCGCTTACATTCATGGGAATGTTCCAGGCCATGTACACATGAGACTTGAACTCATCCATCCAGACTTCGGCGGCCCTCAGGGCGTTCCGCTTGGCGTAGTAGTCGATGTCGTTGTTGTAAGGCTTCTTAGTGCGTTCGATGTGAGCGACTCGGGCACAGGGCAAAACCTCCATACTGCCCCCACACTGCCATACCTACACACACACACACACAAAACACAGAGTAACACACAATAAATATTACAGTTTATCACAGTCCTGAACAAAGGCATAAGTTTTGTAACACTTGGGAGTGTTAGGTTTAAATGAAGGAGAAGTGTGTCCGAGACAAGTTTTAAGCTAAGAGAAGAAGAGTTATTTCTTGTTGTGTCCGCCGCACCTTGATACACTTACCGGTCCGGGCCCGATTGACCAGGAGAGACAAACACACACACACACACGCAGGCATAATGTCTAAAGATCTCTTTTTATTCTCAGCAAAGAGAGCACATTTAAATGGTGCTACGTTCCAAACATCAAAAGAACCATCAGTAACATGTCAGTTATAGAGAGACCCGGAGACAGACAGGTGAGAGGAGATACTTACATTCTCCTGATTGAACAAAAGAGTTCTAGCGCACACAAGCCATTTGGATGTATATTCGTCTGAATACAGATATAGAAGGTGTTACCACAGAAGGCATCAGGAAGCACAGTGAGGGGGGAATCAAACCCTCGTACATAGACATGGGAGGCCACAGCACTAACCATGAGACAGCACTGGTTAAAGACGTAAATGCCTGATTACTGGACTCTAAGACAGGTCTCCTTATTTGTGATGTTGAATCTCGGTGAAACTTTTCAAAGAGTCTTAACCACTAAGCTACTTCTGCCCCAGTTCTAGATCCACTGTTCCTTTACTGGAACTGTTCATAAGTGTGGATTTATCTTACACTGCCACACTGACGCCACACAGCTGTATGGAAGCCAGATGAGAGACACCGGCTGAATGAATCTGAGAAACTTGTAAAGAACATTCGACACTGGATGGTTCTGAGGAACTTCTTTTCCGCTTGAATTCCATAACCTTTAGACAGGAACCTAAACAGGTACCCCTTCTCCACCTGACCGCACAGACACATCCGTCTTTATGTCCATTTCTTTCTCTCTCTCTCTTTGCGTGTTATTTTAATGCTAATTGGACGAGGCGGTTTTATGGGATGTACTCTGCAGATTACACAGCAGTTAATTTAATTGGATTTTCTCCAATTTCACTAATCAGACGCTAAAACTGATGAGGTAGATGAATTATAAATCCCACAACCACGAGAGTTAAAAAAAGAGGGAGAGACAGAATGCGAGGAGGACAGACAGACAGATAGACGGCTTCCAGTTATACTGTTTCCTTCACTCTTTATCACTGCTTATTCACAACTGTCTCTCGCAGAAGAGAACGTTTGTACAGAATGAGTCATGATTGAGGGCCGTTTTGCACCACTCAGTTCTCTCTCTCAGCGGGAATTATAACGTAGTCATAAATAAATAAGAGTGAAGTAAATGTAATGAATCTCCATCTAATAAAAGAAAAGTAAAAAAATCGATATAATGTAATGAAAGGTGCATCAACCCAAAAGTGCATTTGACTGTCTGCCATTAACATCTACAGAGAAAGAAAGAGAGAGATACTGTGTGTGTGTTAGTGCATGTGTACCCTGTGGTGTAAGTGATTACCCACACTGGTATAGAGTTCTTAAAGCTTATTTATTTCACTAAAGGACGTGTTAATGCAGTCTGTTTAATCTTAAAGCTTCTGTTAAAAATTTTTTTCGTCATTTTCATAAAATGTCATTTTACATTAGTCATAAACAGTTATTAAAGACAGTACTCTAGACGGCCGTGGTTAGCAGAAAAGCATCTCAGAACGCACACATTGCAACGTGTTCAGTTGGCGCAGGCGTAACCAAACACACTGGAAGACAAAACAAATCAAAAACGCATTGTGTCATTAAAGGTCCTACACATTATATTTTTCATTAAATGTTAATATGATCTTTAGGGTCCTAATGAAAAGTTTGTATTATACGTTAATTAAAAATTCAAAAGGATTGTGTAAAAAAACACTACTTTTACCTGGTAAAAACTAGCTCTGTTCTCAGCAACCTGTTTCAGTACATGCTAATTTAAATGCTCATGACCTCTGCTGAGCCCGCCCCCTCCGTTCTGTGGGGCGTGACACGTGGGGTATAGCGACAGAAGTGTAGTCCAGTGCGGGCAATGCTTTGGACTGCATTACCCTCAAAGCATTGCCACAACGCAGTGCTTTGTGGGTAATGCAGTCCAAACTGGAAAACTATGGAATATAGAGCCTGAGCCTGTTTTCTTCAGTTTGTTTATTATAAATGGGCGATTAGGGATTATATAGAGACGGATGTACATAGAGAATAACCATGTTCTATGAGAGTGTAAGTTAACTTACACTCCGCATTCATCATGATTATTAGAAAAGGCGATCTGCAAAGATTCATAGTAAAATAAATTACACTCACCGAGCCTGGTGAAGATGAAGCAGGAACACGAAGCGTTAGTACAGATCCGATTTTTAAGAGCAGCTTCCTAGTAAAACCTGCTTTATATTAACCCGCGTTTATAAAGCAGTCTGGTGAAAAATGAGTAGTGCAAACATGAACGCATTTAGGTAAATCAGCGGGGACGTTAGCTTCAAAAACTAAATTCAGCCACTGCGTCCTCAGTGGCTCAGATGTCGGTAGTAAATGCCGACTGCTGTGTTCGCTATTACACCCAACTACTGTACACAACACTCGCTTAGGCGCCATTTTGCTCCAGCGGCGAAAAAACAATGGCCAACAGCGTCTTCTCACTCGGGGCGGGTCTTTGCTAAAACACCAGTGTCAATCAACTTGTGTAGGAACGCCCTCTTGTGGTGTGGCGTCACAAGGCAAGGCTTTTGCGATTGGCCTGATTTCAGAAGGGGGATGTTACTGTAATAAACGAAAAGAAAACCACTGGGCGGCTCTTTATCATCGTAGAGTGGTTGTGTACGCACTCTCCTAACACACAGTTCAGTCCAAACAGCTTAAAATAGTGCATGTAGTGCTGTATGACCCCTTTAATGACATCATAGTGTACACTTATGTAATGGTCCAGAACACAACCATTGTGTGATTTTATTTTACAGGAATGAAATCAAAACATCCTGCAATCACTGCGACAGAACAAAAGAGCAGGATAAAGATTACTAAATGTAAGATTTTGGGGCAAGTGGGTGAGGTGTGTGAGACTGTATGAGACTCCACGCCGAGATTCAACTTCACAAGTAAGGAGATGCGTCCCTGATTAGAGAAGTTTACTACTTTAACCAAGGCTGTCTCAGGGTTAGCGCTGTGGCCTCGCACCTCTATAACAGATTCGCACCACGTGTTTTCCAAGCACATGTAGTTTTTCTTCTTATTTTTCTTCATACCGGAGAGAGAAAATCTCAGCATTTCAAAAGTTCAATTAATATCAGGCAGGTTTAATTTGTTCATTAATGTATTTGATAAATCCTCCCAAGATTATCAGATTTACATAAGTTAGTCGTAGCCCAATTCATCCACCCGTCATTCATTCACCCGTCAGCGCTCTCTCCCATCAAGGCTACCACCAGAACCCAGGGAGGGCGAGGGCGTGACCCTCACAGTACCAAACGTGTTTGTTTCAAACTGATGCTCATTCACCACAGTGCTATCTGCTCCTTCAGCATGAATGAGCTCAAGGACGCCCATGATTGGGTAGCGTCAATATCGATTGTGAGAGTGCTAGCATGTTGAGTGCCGAGGGAGTTCGGCCAATCAACTCTCTCTGGCTGCGGGAGGCTACGGCACCATCCGATGATTTAAACTTGTGATGATACGACAAGCTCAATACTGCTACACTGTTCAGAGAGACGTGGAGTTTAAATAACCTCTCACGCAGTGTGACCCGTGACATGGTATGACGCTGTCATGTGCTTGTAATCAGGTTGTGACATCGTTGCTTTTGAAAGTTAAAATGATGTTCATGAAATGACTTCAGGATAAAGTTTGTAACACATCAACCTTTACTCATAGCTTTATAACAAAGTCCACATGGCATGACGTCTGGTTTCGGGTGTTAAGCTCAGACCTGCGCATCCTGTACATCAGAGCTGTTTACATCCTGGCCTGGGGGCGTGGACTGAACAGCCTGGTGATCTTTCTCCTCAAAATCTATTGATTCAGCTCGTCTGTTATTTGCCAGGATTAGTGGGAGTGTTTAAGCGATGGTGAATTGCTAACCGAGCCGGACCCTGGCCCTCCAGGACGGGATTTGGACAGCACTGATGTACACGCTCATACTGCTGACGCCGGGTTTTCTGCCTTTCTGTCGTTTCACGATTTAGCAGTTTGGTGGACGAGAGGCCGGTGCTCAGGGAACCGGCTTTAGCTGAGAAATCTATAGAAATGTTTTGTCATAATAAAAAGTCATATTTGTGATGTTCAGCTATCGTTGTGTGATCAAGGTTATCCCAAGGACATTGGTCCAACGTCATTTTCTCATAGTAATGTATTTACTAAATGTCCTAATAACAAAGAGTGTCTCGATGTTCCCGAATAAACACTGCAACAACATTCCAGAGTGACATTATCCCCGACTCATGTGAAAATTAAAACGCTCTTTTTGATTTTTTTGCGTAATAACTTCTGTCTCGTCCTGTGTAAACTCTGTCACTCCATAATCATGTAAATTTCTGCGTATATGATCGTTCGCTTTTTACTCAACCGTATATATATTTCCACAGAAATTTAAACACGTCTTTATTTTCATTCGATCTAGAAAATCCATTATCTGTGTGTATGTTGTTATTTTTTTAAATCACCAGAGGTTTATAAAATGTTCTTTTATTTTAACTACTGATTCAATTACTGATCCGTTGCCAGCGCTGCGTGCGAGGATGCGGTTATTTATGAGGCTGAATAATTTATCAGCACTCGCTCTGACTCCGTGATGATGTGATTAGAGTGAAAAACACACAGCCGGATCGATGGGATAAATGCCTCCTGCTTCATTAAGCATGACTAATGGATTTATATGTCCAGTCAGAGAGCCATGCTTCATCGCTATTGACTGAATGTGTGCTGTTGGTTTTACAGTCTGAATAATGACGAGGTAAAAACACAGCGACGGTAATGAGCTCGAGTTTAAGAGCTGGAGAGCCTGGGTTTATCGCTGCACCGTGAGCCGTCAAACGCACTTGCGAACACAACGCCGTTACGATGTTTAGTGTACGGATGTAGTGCGTTGTTGTGTGAGCGTCTGTTTAGTATCCATACGAAAAGTTTGTAAATGATCGGCTCAGCTCACGTTATATAACATCCCAGAGCTTTGGGTTTAATTTTCTTATTAACACTAAGTCTGTGTGTGTGTGTCTCTCATAAAGACCCCAGGTGTGTTTTCTTCACCTCAGAAAGGGTGGGAAAAGAACAGAGTGACACCCATGGAGTGATAAAACACAATGTGCTTTATATCTCACTCTGTATGTGTGAGAACAGAATGCAGGTGAAAATAACTTGTTAGTGAGTAACTTTACAAAGTCTAACAATCAGCATAAATTGAGATAATTAAACATTTTTAATTTGTTTCTGTATTCCAAGTACACTTGAAAATTTAAAAGTTCAGAAAACTCAAAAATTCAAAGTTACTGCATTTGGTTTATTTTTAGCTCGGAGGTGAATTCACACTCCTGAGTTTTAAAGAAAGGTTGCAGTTGTAATAATTATCTTCACATTATTTATTTTACAGTAACACAAACTTACAGCTTTAAGTATTATTACTATTATTATTACTTAAATGTCACCACACATGTCAATGTCAAGTCTCAGCAGAGAAAGAGCCCAAGGCCCCCCTGACCCGCCCTCTAAACACCCCAGGTCCCGATCCAGCCCCATGGAATGCCCCAGCCCACAACCCCACAACAGCACCCAACGTATTTACTGCCAACGTATTCGTGGAACCAGACCCCACAGCGATACACGAGTAACCTACACCATACTGGGCTTAAGGTTCTGCACTGTAACGTAAACATAAACAACTAAAACAATAAGGCTGTTGAAAACACGTCTCTTGTCTCCTCACTTAAAATCAAGGCTGCTATAAATACACAGTTCAATCCTCCCAGGCGTGTGAGGCTTTTGTCAGGCCGAGTACGATACGATTCCATTTGGGTACAGAGACAATAAGTCCTGATTTCAGCACCTGGCGCTGTCCCGGAGTACAACGCAAACAGAAGTTTTCAGAATGAACAGCCTCATCTGAAACAGACCCTATCATCTGCTCTCATGGAGCACGTCTCTCTGTGTCTCTCCTCATTAATCCAACTCATGTGCTTTTCAATGCTTAATCCACTTAATCTTCTGTTTTGTTTTTAGGGTAAGAAAAATATTTCATTCCATGCAACTGAGCTTAATAGAACAACCACATAGTTTTACAAATCCGATCATTATAATCGACAGTACAGACATTTTATTTGTGGGTTCTTTGTGTTCTGTCAGTACCATGGCAACCACTCATACAAAACAACAGCATCGCAAAAGTCTCTGAGGATAAGCATCTCCCTCAATACTGCAGACCACCTGACCTGCAAATCTGCCCTCTAGTGGTGAACAAAATAATAGACACCTGAGAAATATTACGCAAGACCAACATTTGTAACCTGTTAATAACTTAACCCAAATGAATAACTTGGTGAACAGCCCTAATAAAAAATACAATAATAATAAATTTTCATAATAAATTTCACGACTGTTAACAAATACACCAGTTGTTTATTTATTTTTTGTTTATTTAACCCTGAATACACCATCATGGGTGTCATTACATCCTAAAGAACATCCACTTTAAAGAACACACACAGTGACTTAAACACAAGATTCGCTACCTTTCTGTTGTTTCTAAATGATACACACACACACACACACACACACACAGTGTCCTTGATGGATATGTTACTCTGCAGGCTGAGTGTTTAGCTGAAAGGCTCTTGGAGAGGATTCGTACAGAAGAATGCCAGACGCTGTAATGAATCCCCCGAGTGCAATAATAACATCTCAGCACTGAAACCTCTACAACCTTCCTTCAGTTTCACTTTGAATGTGAATCTGTGCTGATGGCAATGTGTGTAACATTTGTGTGTGTGTGTTTGCTTTTAGAGTAAAATACAGCACATTGTCATTTATGATTTTATCTGTTTATTTATTTATTTATTTATTTATTTATTTACGCTCTCCGATCATCAACCCAGAGCTTCAACCTCCTGAGCCACCCCTGCCCCATATCCATTCATAGTTTTATTTTTACTGTGTTACATTAGCAACATTTAACAAGTTCACTTATACTTTAGACTTTAGACCAGCCTCTCTTTTTATTCCCTCTTAAACTTAATAAGATAAAAAAAATCAAACAGTTTTAAAAAAGCAGTAAACTCCTCTGTCCTGAACTTACAGTTACAGCTTTACCTTTAACTGTTGCACAGCGCTGAGACCGGAAACTCCTTCCATGATCGTTAACGTGGTGTTTGATTGTTAATGTACGCATCCCTTTAAACAGGGGTCGTCAACCCTAAACACTCAAAGAGCCACTTTAACGTGTTTCCCACAGGAAATAAAAAAAAAAAACAGGAAGCCACAAAACTCTTTTGACGTCTAAAATGAAGATAACATCATATATATTGCCTTTCACCTTTATGCTACGTATAAATAAAACTATAGTGTGTTGCATTCATAGAAACAAACAAAATTTAATTTTGTTTCTGCATGCAACAAAAAGATTTTCAACAATTTGAAAAAAAAGTTGAAGGTTACTTTCAAATAAAATGCTCGATGTCTATTTGAGTCCTGCTCGCATTTATGAAATAAAAAAACAAACTTAAATTATCCACCAAAAATACTGCCTGCGTTCTGTGTGCCGTGATCTTTTTATCGCGTGTACTGGAGCGTGCAGTCAGCCGTCAACCTGAATAAAACTGGGGTTTGAAAATCTTAATAAACCGTGTGCTGGCGGCTGTCGCACATCAGGTTGTGATGGATATTTTAAGCAACAAAAAGTTTGAAACGTTTAATTTTAATGTTACAAGATCACCATAATCTTCACATTTCGAATTAGATTAAAATAAAATACATTTAAATGAAATACCCATTATTTATTTTCCAGAGCCACAGGGAGCCACATGAGGCTCCGGAGCCGAGGGTCGCCGACCCCTGCCTTTAAAAATGAAGCTGTACGGTACAGAGCCCATGAACACATGGTGTGTAAACTGAAATCTGTGTCACTGGAGTTATTTCATGAGGACATGAAGCAGCGTGTCTGTGCACGTCAAGTCATCTATAAAGACCTAATTATGTGCATTTATACCAATATAAGGTTATAATATGTTAAAAACCAGGACATACAGTACCCTCTAGCGCTGCCAGTAGAGCAAACTGTGTGTGTGTGTTTGGGCGAATAACAGGAAGTGGATACTTCATCCCTTCACCAACTCTGCATCCAGGCTTTAACAGTCTATTCTCCTCGTCTCATCATTTCAGCAGTAAAAAAACAGAGCAGAGTCACAGTACAGGTCCTGTACCATCTGCTCAGACACCTAAAATAAACTGCTGTACAATTAGTGCTGGAGTTAAACAAATGCTGTACAGGTTTTAATCTCCCTCTTTGATATTTAACACAGATTAAACTTTACATCCTGCTGCTGTCGAACTTTCTGTCTGTCCTTTGATTCTAGTTAACATCCATCACCTTTATTCTTCCCCTCCATCCCTCCATCCATCCCAAACACTGGAGGTCACCTCCACTCAGGGTTCTCACATGGAGGCCGGTTTTAAACACACACACACACATACTGGAACATTCTTATTAGCATCTTATTAGATATAATAACTGGCTAAAAGAGACGGATCAAATGCTTTTTTTGTGTTTTAAATTCACACACACAGTGAACTCTACACTGGTTGTCCAAAAATAATTGCTATTTGGATTTCTTTCCTTGACTGATGCAGGAAGGAGCTTCTCATTTCTTAAGCAAACATGTCAGAAGATGTATTTCGCAATCATGGAAAAAAGATTTTGCTGTGTTTCACAAGAATTACATTTATTGGACTGCATTGAGCAAAGATAACAACTAATGAAAGAAATCAGAAATTACTAAAATTGGTAAGAACTTTTACACACACACACACACACACACACACACACACACACAACCCCTTGTTAGTGAGACTCATCAGAAAAAAAGTCGCCAGTGTGCTAGAGAGCCACCTGAATGTACTGAATCACCGAGTTATCACATCTATTGAGGTTTTCTTGGCACAGAGAATATTCCAGGACTTAGAGTGTGAGAGTGCGGCTCTTAGAGCACGAGGATCATTTTCACAAACAAGACCAGAAGTGAAAATCTTTGGTCAATGCAGTTCCAGAGAATGTTAAAATAATGCCACAATGCAGGTATATAATCCAGCTAAATGCAGCCCAGTGGAATATGAGTGTGTGGACATGTTTTGGTCAGGCAGTTTACTTATTATTACTACTTTAACACTGTTTTAAATGTTCTTTACTGAACGTACAGTATAAAGTGCAGCATAAAGTGAATTGGCTCAGTTTGCTGGGTTATTCTATCATACTGTATGTAACCTAATGTTCAGAGTGTTATATATCACATGGATGAGGATGGACGAGTTGACCGTCTTGTTCTGTAAACACTGCAAACAATAAGCGATGCAGCGCGGCCAGTCACTCGAGCTTTGTGAGAAAATGACACCACACACTTTTATAGTTATTTTTGTTTGTTGCTACGCACCAGATGTTTTTTTTTTTTTTTTTTTTTTATTTAGTCCTGTCCAATTCTTTTTCCGGATTTTCTCCCCAATCTAATCGTGGCCAATTCCTCCCCGTCACTAGGGGGCTCCCACATTAAGGCTACTACAACCACTCAGTCGGGAGGGCGAAAGCTATCCCGTGTTTTCTCCGAACCACGTGACGCGAGCCGACCGCATCTTTTCGAACTGCTCCCTCACGCACCGTTGGGGGCGGAGTAACACACTCGGAGGAAAGCGCTAGCCGCCCCTTCCGCGTGCGCGAGCTCACAGACGCCCCTGATTGGCTGTAGAGCCGTGATTAATGTGGGAGCCCAAGTACCTCTCATCCCACCCCCCTGAGAGAGCTCGGCCAATCAGCTCTCTCTGTGCCTCCGGCTGTGAGAGGAAAACAGCATCACCCGGGGTTCGAACCAGCGATCTCCGGATGATAGGGCGAGCGCTTTACCACTGCACCATTTGGAGGCCACCAGATGGTTTTAACGGATTGAAACAAACCCCAAAATATCTTTAATATGGTGTAGAGAAGTAAAACTATTTATCACTAATACATGTATATCAAAGCGCTGTTGAATTCTACATTCTGATTGGTCAGGGAGTGTTGATTAATGTTCTAGAACAGCAGCTCTGACATGGTATCGTTTCTATAGCAACAGGTCCTTCACAAAGACGTTTCTCTGATAAAAAACCTTTCTGTAAAGTAGAGATGTGTTTATTTATCATATGTGGAGGAGTGTTCCTATACCGGTGGGACACTTTGTACCTGTCAGTCACAGTGAAGTGGGCGTGGCACGGAAGGAAAAGATGTATGTTTTAAAAAACCACACACATAAATGCTACAATCCTACCACTTTGTCCTAAATGTCTTTACAGAATCTAATATAATATAAAATATTTACTGATCTACTGATTTACTGATTATGTTCGACACTCAGAGCTTTTGTGCGTCGGCATGTGTGACATGTTCGAGATCTCATCTTAGGGTTCCTTTCTAAATGATGTACATGCGAACTCATGTTCTATCCCTCCGGTCCTGCAGCCTCGGTCACACTCCTGCAGCTGGAATCAATACGGCATCTGAGAGAAAAATGAGTTTTTCAGTCTGTTGTGTTGATGGATAATGAAAGATATTTTAGGCGACATCTACATACTTTACACGAGGCCGTGGTCAATAGGAGGACTGACTGATGCCCCTGTGCTACAATGGCTAATCTCACATCATATCTCAGTGTGGGTCTCTGCTTCTCTCTACTGAACGGGGCGCTGGTGCCCTGCTGTTTGTGTGTTTGTTGTGTGATAAGATGACGGAGCAGCTCTGTGGAGTGGAGCTGAGCTCATGGATGTAAGAGCGAGTGAGAGTGAGTTAGTGTAAAAGTGAGTGTTAATGGGTTAGTATGAGAGTGTGTGTGAGTTAGTGAGAGTAAGTGAGTGTGAGAGTGAGTGGTAGAGTGCGTAAAAACCATGCACCATGGTACAACAGTCATACTCACATCCTCAAGAGAGCAACTCGTAACCTCGAGCAAAAGTGGAGAAAAACTAAATGTCCAGCTGCAGACGAGCTCCTAAAGCGGCTCGGACCAGCAAACGGCAAATTTGTCAAACTGATAGCAATAAACCAAAGCAATTCCAGGTTCCTATTTAGTACAGTGGCTAGACTAACATAACCCAAGATATCTGTAGAGAGTATTCCATCACAGTTAAGTAGTGAAGACTTTATGAATTTCTTCACTGAAAAAATCAATAGTATTAGGGAGAAAATAATGGATGTCCTCTAACAGCATCCCGTGATCCAGTCCAGTCTAAAGCTCCACATCTAGATTTTCAATGCTTTACAGGTCTTGGACCGGAATAGCTGTACAAACTTATCACCACGGCTAAATCAACGTGTTTGTTACTGTAGATTCGATTCCAACTAGATTACTAAAAGAAGTGATAAATACAGCTGAAATGATAAATTCTTTACTATATTTAGGTCATGTAACCTCTCAAGTTGGCAGTGTGAGAATAAATGAGTGTGAGTGTGAAAATGAGTGAGTGAGTGAGTAAGTGAGTAAGTGAGTGAGTGTCCTCATGTATACGCTCCACACCAGCCACATCTCCAGAAGTTTATCTCCCTCACACTCTGGGCTGCGCCACACATTTCTTTGTGTGAGTCTAGGTAGCGTGTCTTTCCTTCGGGCAGCCTCAGATTAAAACCCCCCAAAAAAGATGAGTGCAGGAATGTGATTAAACATTTGGCTGGATTTTGTGTGTTTGCGGATTAAACGAGCGACGGTTTGATATGAGCGAGGCCGCGGTGTTGGTTTGTAATTAGGATGAGGATCATGTGTGCTACACGACCCCGCTCTGCTCTCAGCCAACTTTAATCACATGAATATATTTGACTATAAATCTCCAGCGAGCTTCACAGGTGAAGAAGTCTTACACACACACACACACACACACACACACTTACTTTCTGCGTATTATATTGGAAATGTGACATGAGAAGGAACAGGTTATGAATTTAATAAGCGTAACACCACTCACCCTCATCCCCAGCTCGATGTTCTCTCCTCCGTACACCTCCATGCCCGGATCCAGCAGGCCGATCTCTCCAAAGTACTCGCGATCCACCACAAACGAGCAGCCGATCATCGCAGGAGTCCTAATTACCACAGACAGAGAGAGAGAGAGACAGAGAGAGAGAGAGAGAGAGAGAGAGAGAGAACGGCTGTTTGAGACATTGGAACAATAAAAAGTTAAGTTTTAAAAAAAAAAAAAATTGCATCCCAAAAAAGAATAAAAGATTTTCAGTATTATCAGACACTGGATACTGAGATACGGAGCTGAGAGAGAGAGAGAGAGAGAGAGACAAAGAGAGAGAGAGATCAGCAGGAAAAAACAAACAGATACATCAAAAAGAAAAACAAAAGTTATGATAACTATGAAAGACATAATAATAATAGTAATAATAATAATAATAATCATAATAATAATAGGTAGAAGAAGAAGAAGAAGAAGAAGCAAAAGAAGGAGAGGATCAGCTGCAGTGTGGATCACCATCTCTAACTTTGTCCCACTAAATGACTCTAACTTTGTCTCACTGTCTCTAACTCTGTCTCCTGACTTTTATTCTGTCTAAATGACTTTAATTCTGTCCCACTGTTGCTAAATCTGTCACTGTCACTAACGCTATCTTGAACTCTGTCAAGAAATGACCCTGTCTCACTGACTCTGTCAAACTTCCTTTTACTGTCTCACTGTCTAACCATTCCTATGTCTCTAACTCTGTCTTTTTCTTTCTAATTCTGTCTCACTGACTCTATTGCATGCACGTCTCTCGCTCTCTAAATTTATGACATATTTTTCTAAGTCAATACCAACACTGAGATCAAACTGAGTAAAGTGCTTATTATTGATTAATCACGGTCACGGTGAAGGTCGATGTTGTTAATAAAATCAAGGAAGACTTTCATCTGGAGAGGCAGACGAGTCACTCTGCAGCCGTGTCTATGATTAGGTCTATTTACATACACGGCTGAGACGATATTATTAACATTACCATATGTTACATCACTAATTTATGGTTAGACTGACTCTCTCCTGCGTCGGCTAGACGCCTATAAAGCTCCATCATAAACAGAGAGACATGGGGGTGAAACTCACAACCCGCTGCGTGGACAAACTACAAAGTACACAAAGAGTGAGAAAGCAACGGATACACTCTGGGCATCGACCGACTCCAAACATCCCACAGCAACCTCATTACACAGTTTAAGTCCTCTCTAAGACAGCAGACACACGCCCACCCCCCCTTCCCCTCACACACACACATATAGACACACACACACACACACTGAGTGTGTAACAGTGGCAGGGAGGAAGCTGAGAAATAAATAAATAAATAAATACTAAACTGCACAATCAGCAGATTTAATGCCAATGGAGTCGAGGACAAACAGGAACAACCAGCAGGATGCAAAAGAATTAGCTACGTAATCACTAACACACACACACACACACACACACACACACACACACACATCCACACACACACAGACACACACAGACACACACAGAGTCTCTTTCTTTTTAATTCCAAAACGCACTGTCTAGTGAAATCACAGCGTTTCATTATCATGTAAACAGGAATGTTTTATTCATGAGACTAAAGAAAGTATCAGAAATCTCACACTTTGCACGACATCAAAGCAACTTCAGAAAGTATTTTGATACGCCACGTTAGTGCATCACTCTTATTATTATTCTTTGATCAGTTCCAGGTCTCTAAACGCGCTCGACGCTTAGAACAGTGCGATAATAACAGCTATGTTTTGTTTTTTCCTGAAATGACACACTGCTGTTGCCATTCTTACCTGATGGGGGCGGTCTCGTCTCCTTTATCCAGCCAATCCTGAGGAGGGATTATGTACATGCACCACAGGCCCCAGTTGTAGCCGTGAGCCGCGTTAGCGTACTGCTGCACCTCGAAGGTGTTGTATTTGATGTTATCTATCGCGGGCAGGATGATCCGAGTCCGGTCTTCTTTTATCCTCGACAGGATCGGCTCGGCCCTGAAAGGGAAAAAAACAACAACGACGTCACGCTCTCTTATTGTGCGTACAGTACTGCTGGATAAGGCGTGGCTTGTGAGTTAGCTACATTAGCATTTAAATGTAACAAATTTAAACCAAAAATGATTTACAAAGCTGTAAAAGAGGGGTTTAAGGTCTCAGTAAAGGACGCTGCTGAAAAGAGTGAGAAGAGTGAGAAGAGTGAGATGAGCGGTCATATAGTTTTATTTCTGCTCCACATTTAACGCACTGCTTCGCTACTTAATGGCGCAGTTTGAGGATGTTAATTGGACTCACCCTCGTATAACGCAGCAGCCTTCAGACACTGAGCGCGTCTCGGGTGATGGACGACTGCTGACGACTTACCGCCGACACTGTGTGACTTCACTACACTACTCCTTTAAGACAAACACCACTTCTACATCTAACACTGAACATCAGTTTCAGCAGGTTCAGAAAAACAACCTAAGACTATAATATAGAAGAAAGAAACGGGAAGAAAGAAAGAAAGAAGATGGTGCAGAAGGAAGGAACTATTAACACTAGAAGCGCCGCGCCAGTGTTACCTACTAAAAACGCCGTTCAGCGGTCATTTGACCGCCTATTGTTTTGAATGGGAAGCTGCTGCTGACACACAATGATCGCTAGATGGCGCTTTCACCCAAAGCAAATAGTTTAGCTCCAAGATCAACTTGCACTTGGACAATGCGCCATTAATTCCCGCGTTGATAATCAGCGGTATCTTTTTTTCATATTCAACTGATAAAACCTACTACAGAGTCTCCTCCTTTGTCCATCTAGGGGCTTCGTACTATAACAAAAAGGAAAGCTCTACTTAATTTTATATCGTATGGAGAAAATGTTATTAGTTTGTTCATTCTATTTGAAGCTTCTGAACGTCTCGGAGCAGCAATTTAGTTCTGAACTCGCTTCCGTGAAATTATCGCTAAAACAATATTAAATTTGTATAAATCAGATCTACCACAGCAGATAATAAACTATGCTATGTCATAACCGAAGCAAACACAACGAATATGTCTCGTTTCGTTCAGTGTTGCTAGGCAACGGACCACGCGCCTAATCGGTTCACTTGGCCGCGGTGTATTATAAACCTGCGGGATGTTACACTGCTTATGTTCATGTAATAAAAGCGAGGGAAATGTGAAAGTGATGTGTGGCCACTGAATGAGAACTAAATCAAAGATTTCAGTAACTACACTGAGTGTAACATCTGCATAGTGACACTAAACAGCTGAACACCTTCACTTTTCCCTTTACCTCCGAGAAAAAAAAGCTGTATTTTGTTTGTTTATATGTTTATAAAAGTACACGAAGTAGGCGCGCGCACACACACACACACACACACACACACCTCCCCTGAGCCCTCGGTCAACATCTAATGACCGTCGATATGCAAATTAGTCAAGACGTAACCTAACGTGGTGTCGTGTCGGATTTCAGCGGTCACGAAGTGGAAAGACTTTGAACAGTTGCAGCGTTTTTTTCGGTTACAACAAGCACAGCGATGAGTCCACGTTGTTTCACTGGTTATGACATAGTGACACTAAACAGCTGAACAACTTCACTTTTCCGTTTACCTCTGAGAAAAAAAAGCTGTATTTAGTTTGTTTATATTCAGAGTAACACTTTCCAACCACCTCTCATAGTCTATTGTTAGTTTTAATGATTTGGCTGAAACTAATTATCACTACATAAGTACCCCAACACCCCTGATCATGAGTTTCAGCTGAAACTAATTCTATACATGCAACAGAAAATGTAGATGCAGATTTCAAATGTATAAAGATACATGCTATATATATATATATATATATATATATATATATATATATATATGTGTGTGCGTGTGTATTCGATGCATGCTATATATATATATGTGTGTGTATGTGTGTGTAATCGAGGCTGGCTCTATTCAGGGGCAAGAGGGGCAGCGCCCCATCAACTAAATGTCTGCACATGTTAATATATTCCTAAAATTAATATATTACAAGTTGATAAACTGATCTGCGGTAGCAGAGAAATCCGCTGAAAAAGGGACACTACACAATACGGTATTAGATGTCCCTCATGTCTCTGTCCCTCTGCTGTGCGTATTCATTCACAGGCTGCAGCTCGCGCGCGCTCACACACACACACACACACACACAAACACACACCTCCCGTGAAGCAGTTGCGGCGTTTTTTAGTTACAACAAGCACAGCGATGAGTATAAGAATAAAATAAGGTAACAGTTTGATCTGTGTAGTTAGTGCCCTACAGAATAGAATAAATGAATGAATAACACATTCCAACCACCTCTCAAGAGTGTGCCATAGTTTTGCAAAAATACTTGAAAAACATCAGCATACATTGGAGGGAACTTCTGAGGTGGTCAGTGATTGATGGCACGGTCGTTCGGAGGGGGTTGTGATCACACCTACAGTTCTTTTGTTCTAAGCTGTCGGTCAAATATCTCTCCACTTGAAATGGAAGCACAAAATTGAGGGGCAACATGCAAGGGATTTCAGCATCTCAACGCACAGTAGAAGCTGTTTATAAAGAAGACACTGTTTGTTTTTTTTTATTTTGTAATCTTTCTCGTGTTTACCTTGTACTGTACAATGTATATTCATTTTATTAATGAATTGCTGTGAATAAACTACATATGCAGTTGATTTACCAGAAAGGACTTTTCAGTTTTTGTGTGCTAAACTAAACTTCAGGGTCAAGTAATAGCGATTTTATTTATAGCATGTATCTTTATACATTTGGAATCTGCATCTACATTTTCTGTTGCATGTATAGAATTAGTTTCAGCTGAAACTCATGATCAATGGTGTTCCACCCTCAATCCCTCAATTTTGTGCTTCCATTTCAAGTGGAGAGATATTTGACCGACAGCTTAGAACAAAAGAACTGTAGGTGTGATCACAACCCCCTCCGAACGACCGTGCCATCAATCACTGACCACCTCAGAAGTTCCCTCCAATGTATGCTGATGTTTTGCAAGTATTTTTCAAAACTATGGCACTCTCTTGAGAGGTGGTTGGAATGTGTTATTCATTCATTTATTCTATTCTGTAGGGCACTAACTACACAGATCAAACTGTTACCTTATTTTATTCTTATACTCATCGCTGTGCTTGTTGTAACTGAAAAACGCCGCAACTGCTTCACGGGAGGTGTGTGTTTGTGTGTGTGTGTGTGTGTGTGTGTGAGCGCGCGCGAGCTGCAGCCTGTGAATGAACACGCACAGCAGAGGGACAGAGACATGAGGGACATCTAATACCTTATTGTGTAGTGTCACTTTTTCAGCGGATTTCTCTGCTACCGCAGATCAGTTTATCAACTTGTAATATATTAATTTTAAGAATATATTAACATGTGCAGACATTTAGTTGATGGGGCGCTGCCCCTCTTGCCCCTGAATAGAGCCAGCCTCGATTACACACACATACACACACACATATATATATATATATATATAGCATGCATCGAATACACACGCACACACACACACATATATATATAGCATGTATCTTTATACATTTGGAATCTGCATCTACATTTTCTGTTGCATGTATAGAATTAGTTTCAGCTGAAACTCATGATCAATGGTGTTGGGGTACTTATGTAGTGATAATTAGTTTCAGCCAAATCATTAAAACTAACAATAGACTATGAGAGGTGGTTGGAAAGTGTTACTCTGAATATAAACAAACTAAATACAGCTTTTTTTTCTCAGAGGTAAACAGAAAAGTGAAGTTGTTCAGCTGTTCAGTGTCACTATGTCATAACCAGTGAAACAGCGTGGACTCATCGCTGTGCTTGTTGTAACTGAAAAAACGCTGCAACTGTTCAAAGTCTTTCCACTTTCTTTGACCGCTGAAATCCGACACGACACCACGTTAGGCTACGTCTTGACTCATTTGCATATCGACGGTCATTAGATGTTGACCGAGGGCTCAGGGGAGGTGTGTGTGTGTGTGTGTGTCTGTGCGCGCGCGCCTACTTCGTGTACTTTTATAAACATTCTACATATAAACAAACAACATACAGCTTTTTTTCTTTCTCAGAGGTAAACGGAAAAGTGAAGGTGTTCAGCTGTTTAGTGTCACTATGCAGATGTTACACTCAGTGTAGTTACCGAAATCTTTGATTTAGTTCTCATTCAGTGGCCACACATCACCTCCACATTTCCCTCTCTTTTATGCATAAGCAGTGAAACAATTCGCAGGTTTATAATACACCGCGGCCAAGTGAACCACGTTCCCGCCGATTAGGCGCGTGGTCCGTTGCCTAGCAACACTGAACGAAACGAGGCATAATCGTGGTGTTTGCTTCGGTTATGACATAGCATAATATTATCTGCTGTGGTAGATCTGATTTATTTACATTCAATAATGAGGCTTTATATCCTCAGGAGGGGCCATTACATATGTAATATGTAAAACAATATTGTTTTAGAGATAATTTCACGGAAGCTTCTAACAGAATGAACAAACTAATTAATAAACTTAATTAATTAATTAACTAATTTATACTGGCTTTTACTGGTGCGATTTTAAAAATTTAAGCATACAGGGTGATTAAGCTCACAGAACTAGGAAAAGTCATGAAAGGAGGGTCCTGGAAATTGATCGAGTGTGAAGTATTATTTTTTTTTTACCCCCTTGCGGTCAAATGACCGCTGCTCGGCGCTTCTAGTGTTAAGGAGGGGAGGAGAGAAGGAACATAGGAAGAAAGGAAGGACACAAGAAAGAATGAAATAAAAATATAGAGAAAAAAGAATGAATTATGGAAAGAATAAATAAATAATTGGTGTGGGTACAGCAAAAAAAAACAATGGTGTTTGATAAAACACACACACACACACACACACTCACACACACACACACACACACACACACACACACACTCAGTACCCAGTGTCCTTGTGCTGTAAAATAAATAGCCGGTTGTAGGAATGTGTGTGTGTGTGTGTGTGTTTTCCTCAGGAGTCCTCAGCAGGTTATTAATAAGTGAGTAAGAAGCTACAGGACGGTGTGTGTGTGTGTGTGTGTGTGTGTGTGTGTGTGTGTGTGTGTGTGTGTGATGTAAGCTTCTGCAGTTATAAATGTACTCTGTACACTGAGATACAGGAATGAGAAACAATCACACGCTCACTTCACGTGACACTACGATGTCAGAAAAAAACTCACGTCACACACACACTCATCCTTTAATCCCACGCCTCCTTGTAATGCCTTCCCAATCAACATACGTCTTTTCTCCATGCCATCCTCCCTACGCGTCCCGTTTATTCTCCGCTCTTTGTTTTACGCACGTTTGCACGTGTAAATCCGTGTTCCGTGCAGGGCTCCTCAGCTCGGAGGTGTCTTTTTCTGATTTCCGTCTCTCAGTAGGAGGGCTGATCAAAACTAAGCGACGGCTTTCACACTTTTGTCGACAGAAAACTGTAAAAACACCGTAACCACAGCAACCACATTCCCGCTTCTGTTTTTCACCTGCACACACTACGTAGCTATTCGGACTGGCTCACCCCGTACCATATTATCATGATACCCGTGTGCCGATCCATCTGTACTGCGATTCGGTAACTATCACGAAGAATCGCAACAAACCACCGAACCTATGTACAACTCATGTTGTTGACTTTTGATTGTTACTTAGATAGTATAATTCATGTGTGAGTTTGATTTGCGTCAGCTAGCTTACTAGCTAGTCTTAGTTAGCTAAGTAGTAAGTTGTGTTAATTTATGGTGTATGTGTGTATCACCTTGGACCTGGAGGAGGTCCTGCTTCATTTCACTGTGTACTGAACTGCACAGGGGTGAAGTTACAAAAAAGTCTACTTGACTTGAATTGAATACATTTTTATTGAGGACTACACGTTCCAATACTTTTATTCACCTCAAAATCAGGTGGTCTGCCACCAGAGCTCTAATGTACATGTACACTACATGAACATGAAAAATTGATTTAAGATAAATAATTTCCACAGTGTAGAACAGAACAAAACAAAAACCCACTGGACTGGTCGTTCCAATACTTTTGGACAATTATGTAATGGCTGAGTGTGACAGCTCGACATCATTCCTCGGTGATAATTACACAGAGATAATTGATGTCGATCTGTCTTTTTACATATTTATTAAATTCAGAGACAGTATGACCTTGTTACGGGTTTCCCCCGGGGAGACGCGGCTCAGCTAGCTAGCGATCGATGAGATGATGGATGAAATGATGAGGATAAAAGCGATGTGCTGCTGTCAGATAGTCTGATGTTCAGACAGGTCTGATGTTCAGTGTTTCTTAACCTGTGTGTAAACACTCAGCACTAAAGTATGGAGCTCTCTGTTCTGCTAAGTAAACCTGAGATCTTTATCTCCTGCTGCGCTCGACTATGTGTGTCATCACTTTCTCTCTCTCTCTCTCTCCTTAGCGACTCGTCTCCTCTGATGAAATTCCATGCGTGCCACACCTTCAATGAGGAAACGTTCTTTCATACCGCTTTATCAGATAATAGGATCTTGCCTTTATTTACTCTCAGGGCTCTGAGGGGCTCCTCAACTTGGAGACTGGTTTAAAAAAAAAAAAAGGCTAGGCTAAACAGAACGTTCTCTCAGCAGAAAGGACGCATTAATCTGTTCTGCGCTAGTTTTCTTTTTAAGTGCATTCTTAAGATCTCCAGAGCTTCTTTAACAACAGGCGAGAGAGAGAGAGAGAGAGAGCGAGAGAGAGAGAGAGAGAGATTAATCACCTTATAGTGTGTGAAAGTAAAGCTGAAGATCATTTTGTGCACACATATGTTCCTTTTAATGGGCTGTTACTATGGAAACGATTACAATATCAGAACAAGCGAATTAGTACCCTATAAACCTGCGCTATCGTCAGAGCTGCGACCAATCAGAAGCCAGAACTCGACACGTATCACTTCATGATGGACAGAGGGGTTTATTTGGAAGCTTTATTAGGAACCTTATAAACAGGTGTGTACGCTAAACTCATGACATCATCTCACATAATAAAGCCATGGCTAGCGTCAGCATTCAGTGATAATGCGACTCTAATTACTCATTAATAATCAATAGTCTTTTAAACACCATGGCTGTAATTGAACATAAATATTACACAAAAGATGATTTTAGGCAGAATTGTCTATAAAAGTTATATTAATATTATTATTATTATTATTATTATTATTATAGAGATCACAAGCCAGTCCCCCAACTCATCGCTCCCGCCCCGCCCAGATGTGACCTTTTTGTTCATGCTTCTGTGATGTCATTAAGGCACGTCACATCAGACGCTTTGTTTTTGGACACACAAGTCTCTTTTCACTCCGATCCTGCAGATGAAGTGAGAATGCGGTTATTTACGGCGGATATTCTGACAGCTGCCTCTGAAGTTTTATGTTCGCTGGACCGCTTTTTATTTTTAATAAAGGATAGTTCAATCCTGGATTCACTTCAAGCTCGAGAGTGTGTTTATTCTCACTGTCTGTAATTTAACTTTAGATCCCGAGGCTGTGATTTTTTGCTACTTTAAAAGGAATTTTATTACATCTTTATGTTAATTGAAGCTGTTAAATTTGGTCACGCTTGGTGGCATGTACTGCAAAGCTAAAGTAGGATAAATCTTTGGACTAATAATTTGAGGAGCAGTCAGAATTAACCAGAGAATCAGTGTGGATTTACCCATCTGTTTCTTAATTGCTAATTACGGGTAATTAAGCTCAGGTAGGCGTACTGTAATAGCACTGATGTGGAGTTAAATCTTACATCCCCTTTGTTTTTTATGAGCTAAAGAAGGCTGGCCATATAAGCAGCTCACTGGATAGTTATTAAAAAAAAACTTTTAAAAAATCTGTGCGGGAGAACGAGGCCACCCGCAAATGATTAACTACTGTAGTAGCAGACAGTTCGCCGCTGTCACGCTGGCAGAATAAACATGTACAGGAGCGGTAGCAGGGGGCGGTGTAATGTTATTGCTAATTAATCAATCATGGATGGTAAAAAGAATTAAAAGGGCGTATTGACAGTTGCACATGCTATGTAGAGACGCACAGTTCACACGTGAACGGCTCAGACGGCATGGATCCGAGCGGCAACATAGCGCTGCTCAAGGACTGATTAAAAAACAAAACAAAAAAAATCACACTGTGTGTTTGGGTTTTCTGATGTCATACAGAATCAAAGTTATTATTACTTATAAAATGTGCAAATGATACTGCTACTGGAATACAGGAATCACTTTGCAAAAATGTAAAAAACTCACATGCGTATATTACATTTACATTTCAGTATTTGGCCGACGCCCTTTTACAGACCGACTTAAATTTTTTTATCTGATTATACATCTGAGCGGTTGGGGTTAAAGGCCTCGCTTAAGGGCCCAACAGTGGCACCTTGGTCACGGTGGGTTTGAACCTGGGACCTTCTGGACCACCGGCCAATGCCTTAACCACTGAGCTACCCCTGACCTGATATTATCATTATTATGACTAGAAACATACAAGCATAAAAACAAGTGAGCTTATAAATCTGTGCTAATTTTTACATTTATTTTTTGCTAATTTGCTCAGTCATGTGTGTGTATAGCTGGGTCTAAGGATAGCTCCATACTGCACAATCCTGACTCTACACTAAAGAGAGTTTAGTTTTTTTACTTTACTTAACTCTTCACATACGTGTAGATGGAGGAGGAGGAGGTGTGGGTAGATTGGATCTCTGTAATTAAATAATAGAAATAATTAATTAAAAGAATCATAAATAATAACAGTGTGTTAAAGGTTACATATGTATATGTTGTTTGTTGTATGTATTAGAGCACTTCTGTGCTGGCGGTATGATGTACCTGATGTGTTTGATTAGGACGTACAGATGAGGAGGTGAGACAGCAGGATGAGCGGGACTAATGGACTGAAGCAGCACTGTATGAGGTGAGGGTTAAATCCCACTGCAGATCAGAATCAACCATTAGCAAATGTGGTAGATGTGGGCAATTAAGGACATGGAGTGAACTAAACGCGTTCAGTGGATTTTTGGAGAATGTTGAAGCCAAGACAAAGAAAGTTTACGCTCCGTTAGAGCCGCTGCAGTCTCCCAGCACTTAACCTCCAACCTTATTATCAAGTTATAAACCTTAAGCTACATTGGACAATTTGTTTTTTTTCCTCTTGCTCTTATTATTATAATTTTTTGCCATGATGCACCTACTACTATAACATTACAAGACAACATTACAACACTCAAGAGATGCACGAGTCCACACATCTGCAGGCTATATTCCTATTGTGACAAAACTGCAGGAGGTGGCGTTATAGCGATTTGCAAAATCATAAAAGTTTAATATCGACATAATCAAAGCAATCTCGACATGACGTCAAACACAGAAGTTTCTGAGTGATGAAATGATTGCAGAAAGCCTGCTGCTGAAGATCATGTGTTGCTCTGAGTGCTGAAGTCTGTGTGGCATTTCCCTTTAATGCCCCAGTAGAAGTGTGTTAGATAAGTGCACTAGATTCAAATGTGTGACAATAGAACTAAAATATCCCTCGCAAATCCCCCAGCAGTGCCGCAGAGCCCAGGCTGATTCAGTGTGATGCGTGGTCTTTCAGATCGCTTTATAACCTGCTACCAAATATCATAAACCCTTTATCACAGCCCAGGCTTTATCTTATCTCTCACCGCACACCGCTCGCTTTCCTTTAACTACGCTTTAATCGTTGTTTTGTTCCTCATAAATATCTCGCTTGTCTGTGCTCCGCCTTCGCGTTCAGGAACATGGCACATGATTGTGCTGTACAGTATAGTCGTTGTTAAACTCTACTAAAGTGCGTGTTTTATTGCACCTCCGTGACCATGACAACCAGTCATAATTAATGTTTTTAAGGGCTTAAAAGTTTACATTAATGTTATATCCACAACAAATCAATAACATCATTAAACTAAAAGAATAATCTAATAGGTCACTATAAAAACAGCTGTATAGTGACAGTGTGGAGCTACACATTTTTACCTGCAATATGCAAATGAGGACATGAACAAAATCTACACACTAATTATTGTTAATTGAGTCGTCTAAGGGGTGCTTGTTCCCGTGGTTACTGCCCTCAGCCAATCAGAACACACTGCTGTTGCTGTTAGTGTTTGTTCAGTGCTGAATTACAGAAGGGATTAGACCCAGACTTAGACTACAGAGTGAATCAGATGGAAGGAGAAGAGAAGAGAGAAAAAAGAAGTGGTAATTAAAGTATGAGAAAGAGGTGGAGAAAGGAATCGATAAGAGAATAGAAGAGAGAAGAGGATAAGTAAGGAGAAGAAAAAAAGAAAGTATAATAAAAGAAGAGAAAAGAAAAAAGAAAAAAAGGAAAAAGAAATATGGAATTAAAAAAACGAAAAGAGAGAAAAACAAGAAAAAAAAAGTAAAAGATAAAAGTAAAGAAAAAAAAACAATACTTTAATAACTGAGAAAGTTTTCACACCCACACATACACACACGTACACAGAGAGGAAGCAGCATAAAAGGCCAGCGTGATGTGATGAATTGATTACGTTACACGGTCTTCGTCCTTCCTCTGTATAAATACCACTCAATCACACAGCACTGCTCGGAAAAGGTCAAACATGTGATAAATATCTTACACACACACACACACACACACACACACACACACACACATACATACTGATATCACACGCAACCATGTTGGAAATTGTACACACTCACAGTAAAAAACATTAACGCACTCATTAACACGGCAGAGTTCAGCTCTGTGATTGTGATTGGTCAGGATTTACACTAACCACGCCTCCAGGGTCAGTAATTAAATCAAACACACACACACACACACACACAGAGGTAATGAGTAACGACTTTGTATCTACTGTACAGGTAAGTGTTGATAAATATTGAGCTATAAAAAGGAATAACTCACCAGGCCGTGTTGAATTCCACGTGTGCGTCAAAAAATCCGACAACGGGAGCCGTAGCAGCGTTCCAGCCGTGAATCCGAGCGCGGATCAGACCTTCCCTCCTGGAGTTCCTCACGATCTTCACTAATCCAGGATAACGCTTATTCACATACTGATCCAGGTTATACTTCAGCTCCACTGGGGGGGGGGAGAACACAAAACACACACATGAACTTCAAACACACACATGAGAAGGTACACACATCAAAAACAAATAAAGTTACACAAAAAAAAAAGCAACACATGTGGGACAAGTCAGATTTTAAACTGCACGATACTTTGTGCTATAAAATCATTAATATGTGATTATTAATATTAATACTGAGAAACTAACACCATCCCATTAGATCTAACGTACACATCCCTGAGAACAGACTGTTGCTATAGAAACCATTGCATATCAGGACGAGCGCATTAATATAAATGAACCTGTGCTTCTGTCCCAGCTGCTGTTATAGAGAATTAATCAACACCTTCTGACCAATCAGAATGCAGGACTCAAAGTGAATGAAAATGAGAAAACGAGAATGTATAAAAACAGACGCAATAGTTTTAGACGTAAAAACCCCGGTGTGAGGTAACGCCAGCTCCTTCTGAATCAGCCAGAGTTCACACAAATAACACAAAGCCTTTAGTTTCAGCTACTGAGCCGACAAATAGGACGCGGCGAGGGTATTTGGGACGCGGCCTAGTTCTCCTCCACCGTGTAACAAAAAAAATCCAGTCAATGTATCACCTGAGAGAGACGAGCTGTAGTGAGAAAAACATGATTACACTCTGAGAAACTGTACAGAGAGCCGGAGGAGAAAGAGAAAAAGCATTAACAATATATTTATACTATAATATTTTATACAAACATTTATATATTATTATTATTGTTTTAAAATAATTTTTCATATTAACTAATTTACATGTTAAAAGTTTTTTACACACACATGTATATACCTCCTATAAAGCACAAATAAAAAAAAAAATAAAAAAAATATATATAGTGGCATTAATTCAGGTCATATTACTTATTTATTATTAAAGTAAATTATAAATTTTAATATTTGACATAAAATAATGTTTGTAATTACTTGTGTAATTAGTTTAAGTTTAATATTAAATCGCTTTTAATGTTATTATTTATTTATTTCATAATAATGTTAATGTTATGTTATACTATATTTATACATTTATAAGTAAATAACAAAAAACAAATTAATAATTGATTTGAGATCATTTTTAGACCATTGCTGGAGGGGCTGGTGTGTGTGTGTGGTTGTGTGTGTGTGTGTGTGGTTGTGTGTGTTACTCCGAGCTCTCAGGGAGCTGCAGAATTTCCTGCCTCGCCTCAGCGTCAGACCGAACAGAGGAAAGAATTATGAGGCAGAAATAATTTATACAGCCTCAACAATGCGTAACGGGGAAGAAAGCAAACATCCATCCATCAGGCGAAGGGGGCTGGGGCAGAGACGGAGCAGCGGCGCTGGCGGAGGATCAGACCGGGGATTGTGGGAATATTTGAGATGCTGATTGTGATGGATCAGTGACTGAAGGAAAAACCTGATGTTTCATTTTAAGTGTTGAATTTAGCACCTGCAGTGTTACACTAGCGGTGTTTGCTCACATTAAAATGCTTCGCATAAGAATTTTTTTGGTTCTCATCAAGACTGAAAGTGAGTATTCTCCTTCACCTGGTATCAGATGTATTTATACTTCGCGAGTGATACAGTTTTAAAACACACTACTGTAGCTCTTTCTTCTACTTAATTACATTTTCAAGGAAGTAAAATATAATTTCACTCTTTCACTCTCATTCAGACCTTCAAAGCACAGGCGGTAATTCTGAAAAAACTTTTCTTTCTCTTATCCAGCCGGGCTCTCTACACTGCACACCGATCACACAGGATCGGGTCAGCGTCCAATCAAATTCATCAAAGTACAAAACCTATTAAAAGCTGCACCAATCCATCCTCAAACTCTGACCTTCCTGTGTACTTGGTGCTTTAGCAATCTGTGTGTGTGTGTGTGGGGGGGGGGGGGGGGGGTGCGTGTGTTTGTGTGTGTGCATAGACGGATAACCGCTCCTGGTTCTACTTTAGTAAACTTTTCAGTACGCAGAAGTAAACAAACACTCACTAAATGAGACGTCTCCTTCTCTTCCTTTTCTTCCCTAACACAAGGTCACGCTGGCATCGATCTGATGCAGGTACAGTGTCTTAGGCCTTGTTCACACGGGCGTTAAGTTTTTGGATAAACAAACTTGCTCTGAACGTCCTTGACGTTTATGTTGCGTTTTGTAGTAGCGCTTGATTGACTTCCACACCGGCGTTCTTTTGTCTCTCTCTAATGTCAGTCTGCAGCCCAAATTGTAGTTTGTGTGTTATTTCCCTATGTATAGCATGTAGGATCATGGGATATATCCGGTCCTCCGAAGCGTAAAATGAAAGCGAAGAAAACAAACTAGAAGCGGTTTCCTTGAGGTCGTTGAGTTTTGAACGGCAAGAAAAAGCTTCATGCAACGTTTTTTTAATGCTGTATAAACGTGCAGCCGGACAAATGCGCGTCACCAAAGCCCGTGTGAACACGCTCATTGACTCCTACGTGTAGAAAACATTCGCCGCTTGATCCACGCACACCGAACGCTATGAGCGCAAGAAAAACGCTCTATTTTAACGCCCGTGTGAACAAGACCTTAGATAAAACTAAAACCTAGACCGACTAAAACAAGGGCTAGACTAACACAAGGCTGCTCAGACTGTGAATACAAACTAAAAGAAAGCTTCACAATCTTATTTAAATTGGAACTGACTTAAATAAACTTACTGATTAGAGAAACATAAAACAGGGCTGCATTCAGTAACGAGAACAATTCGTAAAAAACAATTGAAACATGAGGGGCCGTGTTGTTCAACAGTCGAACTGCAAAAAAACAAACATTTTAGAACAACTGATGAAGGTTTTTTACTTTTCTGATATTGAAATATGTTACATCACTTGGGAAAGGACTGCCAGGCCGTATAGCAATTCCCCCCAAAAATAATAACAACAATAATAATAATAATATTTTAAGTGCCCTACATACTGTGTCTGTGATTTTGTTACGTCTGATTGGTCGCTGCACATGACGGCAATTTTAAGAATGTTTAAAACATCACACAAACAATAGAGGAAGTGGTGCAGAGAACAAAGTGCCTTCTGGTGGTTTAGTGAAGATAACTCACGTCATTTGAGAGGTGTTATTGAACCCTAATCATAAATATTTTATGGTAATTTTAAATGTAATTACCAAATTGAAAAATAAAAGCTTATTAAATAAAACAATTTATTTAATTATTATAAAGGGTCTCTCATGTCCCACCTGCAGTACCTTCACGGTTTATTTTTTGCTGCTGGCATTGCCGCTACATTTCTAGAAAGCAGACTCTCTAGCTCCTGGAAAACCAAAACCAGATTTAAAAAAGGTTTGCTGCTGAATCGACACTAGCCCCAGACATGACCTACCTAGCACCTGCTTCACTTTGGGGGGAAAAGAGTAGCTGATGTTCTTTATGACTAGACAACGTAGCCCCTGGGGGCGGAGCTACGTAAACCTGGGCGGGAATGTGCTCAAGAACTAAAATAAAGTCAAATGTAGCTCAGAATAAAATTTCCAAACCCAACTTTAAAATAACTGATGTTTTACTTTCACTTGAATCTTTTTTGTTGTAACTGAGATTCTAACAAATTATGTATGAGTCTAAGGAAAGAAGGAAGGAATAAAAGCCTGCCTTGGAAGGAGGAGAAGGTTTACATTGTGATAAACGAGGTATTACAGCATGAGAAATAGAGAGAGATGACGTTTTGGACGGAGGGAACGGTTTCCGTGCGTGTACGTCTGCGTGATCTACGATCACACACAGCCCTGAGGGCAACATATGGCTCTGTAATAACAACTGATGCAACTGCTGAGTGCCTGAGTGCCTCAAGGGTGTGTGTGTGTGTGTGTGTGTGTGTGTCTATGTGTGCTTGAACAAAAATGAAAACCAGCATCCTTCCTTTAATCTCATTAGAACTTCCTGTTCCTCCAGATCTCAGTTGTGGAGCAGGCGTGTGCTTTATGGCTAAAAAGCTTTAAAGATAAACTCGCCTCATCGTCTGATTCCAAGTCTATTAGCATCGCTTACTGTACAGATGCTCTTTCTCATATCAGCTCTGTTTCAAGGTCGAGTATTATTCAGACAAACCAAGTAAGATGCTCTCAACTGAGCAGTGTGTGTGTGTGTGTGTGTGTGTGTGTGTGTGTGTGTGTGTGTGTGTGTGTGTTTGTGTGTGTGTGTCTCTCTCTCTCTCTCTCTCTCTCTATATATATATATATATATGGCAAACAAATGTCCCCATAATAAAAGGATTACATGACAGTTTTGACTTTGCAGTGACTTACTGCGATGTGATGAAGTGTATACCGCTGGTTATCGAGGTTAGGGTGCAGGTACACACACACACACACACACACACACACTGATGAGAAACACCACAAGGCAGCAGTTGGATCCTGATGACTGACTAGTAGAAATGATGCGGAAGGAATTTA
Organism: Clarias gariepinus; assembly: GCF_024256425.1. Lineage (NCBI taxonomy): Eukaryota > Metazoa > Chordata > Actinopteri > Siluriformes > Clariidae > Clarias > Clarias gariepinus. Next base: position 28,440,954 of record NC_071120.1, read on the forward strand.
AAGGAAAAATAAAAATAAAAAAGGCGGCTCACACGTGCCCTTAGGACTTCTTTCGATTAGCGATGCCCGAGTCATTTCCCAAATGAGGCAAGGGTCAAATCTCAGCACAAAGAAAATGTCAAGCCAGCAAGCCTGAATATGAACAGCATTGTGCTGCTGAAAGGTCCGTCAGCAGAAACTGAAATCTCTCAGGAGTGTGAGGCCTCGTGTCCCAGAAATACTCCACACACTGAATGTGAAAGAAAAAAAGAAGAAAAAAAAATCCCTGAGTTTTCATTTTAGTTTTATAAAACCTTGAGTTGTGCTGCTGAGCATCAGAATGGAGAAATGTCTTCTTAAGCACAGCGGTTCTATCGGAACACTAAGGAGGTCTGATACTCTGTGTGGCGTCTTCTCAGCTAGCGCATAGCTAACTCGGCTAGCATAACTAATTTACATTAGATCACTTTATCAAACCTACGCAGCTCGAAAGACTAACTCGCTAACACTGGAGATCAGGGTCATGCGATCGTTATTCAGGGCCTAAAGGAGCATGTTCAGCTTTCGTTGCCATGACGACGGCCTCAACACTGAAACATCCTGAATGTTCGCAGCAAACTGCCCTGTCTGGTATAAAAACTCAACGCTTAGCATCACATCAGCATGTTGTGTTAGTGTGTTTATGTGGGAGGCCGTGCTGAGCGAAAAAACATAAGCAGCGAGCCTCTGCAACACAAAATGTTGACCTGTTTTCTGGATTCTGCCCTATGGGCTCGCTCTTTTCTTTACATTATACAAACACACACACACACACACACACACACGCCAAACATGAGCGCCTGCGTCTTCACAGTGAGGATGTAAAGTGTCTATGTGGACTTGGAAGTTTTTCCTGTGTGTGTGTGTGTGTGTGTGTAAGGCTTAGAGTTTATGATACAGTAATACGACGCCTCAGGGCTCCGACTGCGCATCAGCAAAAACAACTCTGCATTTATCTGCATTCATTACAGAAACAGCCGCAGGGGGGATCAGGCGTTTATAATGCGCAGTCGGAGGAGGAGTGTCTCCAGTGCGCACTTTAAACTGGCTTATTTAAGAAAATCCAGGGCTTTTATTACAAGCTGGCAAAAGCAGAGCGTGTATAAATATAAATAGAGAAAAAGATAAATATATAGAAAAAAAGAAAAAGGACAGAAGACAAGCCAAGGTCGGGATGGACACAGACACCGGGAGCTAAATGAAGTAGGACAAACAAGGAGCTTAAAACTGCAGGAGAGTGTGTAGAGCTTAACGCCGACCGCACGCACATCCACAACACTCTGAAGAGCTGAAGTCAGTGAAAAACTCAAAGAATTACAAACATACAAATATGTATCTGTTATTTTCACTCCTCAGATGAAGTTTACAACTTCCTTACTCTTTTGGCAGAAGTATAGTAAATAGTAAATGAAATATGTAAGTGTGTCGAATTTTGCATTAAAGAAGACGTTTCATTAAAATGTGCTCGTGTCCCCTCTACACAAAGATGTTAAGGACAGACTTTAGATAAATCTGACAAAAATAATGTAATATATTTTCATCTGGAAAATTGTGCTGTCAGTGCTGTCTGTGATCACAAAATCAACTGTCTGAAGAGTTTTTAAAACCAACTCTGTGGTCAACTTTCTTTATATTGCTTTCTCACTGTGAGTAAACTGATTCAGAATCGCGTCATTTCTTGCTGTAATCAAACTGATTTAATGTCAATTTGCTTTTTTATTGTGATTGAGTTGAGTCTCATCCTTACTGTAATTAAGTCGCTTTCTAGCTCTAATCGTGTCGATTCAGAATCAAATCACTTTCTCACAGTGAGCAGATTTGAAGTCAAAGACTTTCTCACTTATTTCCAGTTTACTCCAAGACAAACTAACGATAATGAGGATGATGATGATGGTGATCAAGGTGACTTATTGTGCTTAGACTGAATTATGATTATAACAACAGAAAATTTGCTTTCATTCTGACACAGATAATAAATTCCAGAAGGCGGGGCTTAATGCGCATGAGGGCGTGGATAGGTATGTGAGATCCTAAAGTAAAAAAAAAAAAAAAACTTTCAAATATATTTCTGGACACTTGCTAAGACGTCTGTCCCTAAAGTTGAAGTATGGTTGGAGCATGTGGAGGCGTCTCACCGCTGTCGCTGTTGTCGTCCACCAGGATGATCTCCTTCAACAGGTGAGCAGGTGTGTGATTGACCACGCTGTGTACGGAGCGCAGGATCACAGACAGAGCCTCGTTCACAAAGATGAACACCACAGAGATCTGCGGCAGGTCATCAGGATACGTCAGCTGTCTACACCTGAGCAAACACACACACACACACAATTATTCAGAATGAGCAGTGAAACAGGAGAGGGACACACAGCATGAGACAGATCTGTTTACATCAGAACGAGAGAATAAACTGATTTATGATGCATGTTTAAAGCAGATTAATAAAGTCTGCAGTATAAAATTATACTGCTTACACATGAAGCAAAAGAAACTGAATAGTGCATTAATATATTTAATTAACAGATTTAATAAATGGTTATTAGCTATATTCATCTCCCAGGTTAAATTTATCTAAATCTTAAAAAGCTTTTTTTGGATTAGAATGAGAAACTCCAGGTAAAGGGTGAAGCAATAAATAAATAAATAGAGAAATGTTCATTTAAAACAATTTGAATGTAATTAGAAAAGTGTCAAGATCCCGATCACACTAATTAGAGTTTAGTTCTCAAAGTGCATCTGTTTACAAATGCATCGATTAAAGCACTTAAACACCTAATAGTCCGTTTGTCGAGTCCGAATCAAAGCGAACTTTACAGCTGGCGTTAATTGGTAACTGGATTGGTTTCAAACTGCTGATAATAAAACAAACTACAAATAAAAAAGTTGTGTAAGATGTGTGTACGGCTGAAGGTCCACTCCTAAACCCTTGGTTGAGGGCAGGGGTAGTTCAGGGATTAAGGTGTTGGACTACTGATCAGAAGGTCCCAGGGTCAAACCCCAGTAGCAACAAGTCATGACTGTGGGGCCCCTAAGCAAGGCCCTTAACCCTGAACTGCTCAGATCTGTGATAAAATAGAAAGTGGTGTCTGCCAAATGTTGTGAATAAACTCTTTTTATTTATTGGTCAGAAATACTGAGAACCGGAATGTTAAAGATCACACAGAACAGGGGGCCGGTGCTAAACCTCCATGACTCCGTGATTTAATTAGCTTAAATCCACAAAGAAACTGTTGCAGACAACTCAACTCAACAAACACACACACACCCACAGCATGTCTGAATCACTGACTGGAGCTGAGTCGAGTCAGCTTCGAATTGATTTCTAACTGAACTAGATGTTGACTCAAAAACAAATGACTCTTCGGACCACTGACTTACTGCAGTGATTTAGAGTCGAATCACGTGAATAAAGTTTATTCAGACTTAAGTTGATTCCGAGTCCAATCAATCTGATGACCTTCTCTCAAGTCTTTCTTGCTTTCTTTTTAAAGATTTAAGAACATGAAGAACATCATCAGTGTTCATTGTGTGTGTTTTATTAACAGCTTGGTCTCTGATGCGAATCTAAACGAGTGATTTATTAAAGACAGATACACTCAGAGGATAAAGAAACTGAGCCTGTAGATAAAAGACTTCACAGAGATTACAGATAAAGCAAAATCTCATAATAACTACTGTATTTCTGTAAAACAGAAATGTGTGGTGTGAAGTGTTTTATAGCGACAGCTTATTCACAGGGACGTGTCGGAGGCGGTGACATGGTGAAGGTTTGCGTAACCTGTGGAAGGAGTCTCCAGTGTCAGCTCTAGCTTAAAGTTTTTAAGAGTTTTTGCTTCTTTGTCGTTTTTTTCACCACCACCACCAACAACAACAATACGAAGCTGTGTTTTTTTTTGTCTTTTCAAAAAAGGAAACATACACAAGTAAGAATTAAAAAAAAAACTTTGCAGCGATAAAATAAAGTATGATGAGTAATTGTTGACTGTATTGTTTTGGTAAGCTGCTTTGGTGTAAGAGAAATAAACCACTGGGGGTAATAACTGCTCACAACAGCATCTGCACTTCATCACACAATCCTGATGTTGATCATTTTCCTAAAACAGCACCACACACTCAGAACACACCGCTCTGGATATCTTAATAAAGAATATTTTTGAGAACTGCCTTTTAGTATTAAAGTGTTACATTACTGGACTTTTAATCTGTATTCTTCTCTAATTGCTGACGTATTTACATTTTTTTCATTTGTAAAGACTAAAGACGGTAAACGAGTCTGTGCTAATTAAAGGAATAAACTGGAGGCGGCGTTTCATTTTAGAGAGTTTCAGCAGCATTAGCAGAACACAGACTGCAGCAGAACAGAGCAGAGCTGATAAGCCTGGTGATGAATGAGGCGTCTTTATCTCAGTCCCACACTAACTTTTATTTATCTGCGGCAGAGCAACGAGCCAGGGACTGCAACATAACGAAGGAAAAAAAAAACATTAAATAAACTTCCTATTGTTTTACAGTCTGCTGCTTTATGGTAATATAAAATAATTCCTCACACAGCCAGGATTACGCTGATTATGAGGCGGCGTTTGATTTTTGAAGGAGTTGTCTGAACAGCAGCTATCCTTGTGTGACTGTGATTTCGCTCTCTTCTTGTGATTTAATGCTTTGAAAAAATTAAATCGTCTAAATCATTAAAGTGCTGTAGACAGAACGTAAACTGTCTGACAATAATATAACTTATATGAAGCTATAACTACAGTTACAAATCATAAAAAAGGAAAATAAACTGATGGATAAAGATGACTTATGTTAAATATACGGTTATGTTAAAGTCGAAGTCAAGCACACACTGATGTATTTTATCTTGCAATATACCAGAGCATGGTTTTCTCAGCGCCATCTGTAAGGTGAACATCAGATTTATATGGCTGTGTCTCATTCTGATTATGCTGAGGTCATAATTTCCATAGTAACAGTTCATTCACAGCACATGCTCCAGGTTTTAAAAGTCATGGTCTTGTTTAACCAAACAAAACGTATCATTGTTGATGTGAACCTTTTTTTCTATAAAAGGTGTTTATTTAACACTTTTCTGGAAGAAATGTCGAGTGTTAGAGATTTGTAACTTGCAAAAAGTGTGGGACAAGTTAAGCTTTTTGGCTTCATTATAAAAATGAATCAGAGAAAGTGAAAGAAAAAGGAAGAGAAAGAGAAAAGAAAAAGGAAGGAATTAACCTGTTGTAAATGTTTTATTCCTTATGTACGTAATAAACTTTCTTTGTATACATGATGCAAGCTAAGAGAAAGTGGCAGGTGTTACAGGCAGGAAACACCTACACACCTGTCAATCATTCTAGATTCACATTGCCTTTGCTCTTCTGTTTAAAATTTTTAGAGGGTGAGCACTAATCACGTTTCACTGAGGCTAAGAGTCTCATCACCGTATTGGGATTTAAGTCTTCTGTAAATGTCAGTCACATGTTTTACACCTTCATTTACCTGGAATTTCATTACGAGTCCCAGTTTGACTCGAACGCCCCTTTGTAACATTTCTTAAAATTATTATTTACTATTTATTTACTGTTTAAAGTAAACACATTAACTAGTATGGGTTAAAGTAAACCCAGAGTGAACAGATGTTACCAGCTGCCTTTTACCAGTTTGTGATAAAGTTTTGGACGCAGATGCGGTTTCACACACTCGAGGGGTATTTGAACGCAATAACACACAGCATTACCAGCAGTTCTCATAAGACACACCCGGCCATAAAAACATCCCATTTTTCAAGGTTTTCTAGATAATATGATGATATTGCTGTGCAGTCAAGCGTGCGCAACAGTAATTACATGTGATACACAACGAAAGCAAGAGAGGGAGAGAGAGAGAGAAAGAGAGAGAGCATTAATTTATTCACAATCATTAGCTTCATTATTAGCCATCATGGCGTGCCTGAAATATTTTTGCGCTGCACAATTAGAGGCGCTGATTGCATCCAAATTGCAGCAGGTCAACACACTCACACGTCCTCTGACCGTTTCATTATTACTGTCCGAAAAACAGCGAGAGCAGCAAGGAGCAGGAATAATGATTTTACTGCATCTCCTGCTGTGTCTCACATACACACACACACACACATATACACACATAGGACTGTGCTGTCTGCCCTTTTCTACACATATGAGCTCTCTGATTGACAGGGTAGTCAGACTAAACCCCTCCCACCACCTAATTACTGAGCTGAAAATTTGTATTTTTGGTTAAATTTTTCTTATGTGTGTGTGTGTGTGTGTGTGTGTGTGTCGTCTATACTGTATACAGCAGCTTGCTCTCACTACGAGAGCAAATCACATGTGACATCAAATCGGCCAATCAGAGACTGGTGATTATTCTGACTGGCTGTTTAACACGTGCAGTGTGTGTTTCCTCATCAACGCATTTACACCAACCCTAATATTACACTAATAGTCCAAATAATTGTCCAATCAGAACAACACGTGTCATGTAAACACCCCGATCGGAACATTCTGACTCGACCCGGCCCGATCTGATTTAGAGGGTGGTGTAAACTTTTGATAAACTGTTCGGTAGGTAAATATTAGCCACGTAAACAATTATTTTAGTAATTAGTTTGTTGGAATAAATATATTCTCTCTGTGCATGTTTGCCCCTCGTAAGGGCGACACAAGGTGACATGACGTGTTTCCGAGAGGGAAATTTTTCTCCCGTTCCTGATCAGTAAACTTGTAAGAACAACCACCTCTCTCTCTCTCTCTCTCTCATCTGTCTTTACGTCACACGCTCATCTCTTGGGTCTTTGGCGGGTTAAGGAGCTCTGAACGACTCACGTTTCTCACAGTGTAAAGCATCTAATCAATCACAGACGAGATATAACGTAATATGAATGATATTAATCAGACTGGAGGAACAATATCCATGTAAACATACAGATCGATTCAATCCGGGGTAAATAAATCAGTGCCGGGATCAAAAACTTTACATTCAAGATTCAAAAACACATCTAGAGAAACAGAGCGCTTTACCGTTAAACTGTAATAAAAAAGTTGTGGTATTTTTTTTTTAACAGTGGCAAAAAAAGATAAAAACAGGTCTAAAGCACAGGGATACTGCACTCACAGGCCGCTGTCGCTTTTAATTGGATCGTAAAAAAAATTTTGAATGAAGGTCTACAAATTAGGTATGAGGCTATAAAGAGGTGACAAATTCAACCAGCTGGTGGAATGAGGTGTGTGTGTGTGTGTGTGTGTGTGTGTGTGTCACAGCCTGCATTTGGTGCATGAGCGACCTTGTGATAAACGTGTACAGAGACTTGAGAAAGAAAAACACGGTTTATAAGGTCGCATGTGTGTCAGGTAAGTGTATGAACAGTGTGTACAGTGCTGAGTGTGAATACAGTTAGCTCGCTTTGCTAATCTGTTGGACAGTGCACACTCGGGAGGCCATAAGCATGCACACACACACACAGACACACACACACACACACACACACACACACACACACACAATAAGCACCAGGATGCCATTAGTGTGAAAATAGAAATAGCGCCAGAAGAGCTAGAGTCGGTTAGAATGCGTGCTGTGTACCATCTGCTGTGTGTGTGTGTGGCACTTGTGCATCATACTCTGCCAGCAGAATGTGTGTGTGTGTGTGTGTGTGTGTGTGTGTGAGAGAGATAGAGAGAGAGAGAGAGACAGATATATACAGTATGTATATATAGTGGAGGTGGCTGACAGTGAAAAAGCTGTGAGTGAAAAATAGCACTAAGAAGCAAAAGAACACACACACTCAGCTCTCAGAGAGTCGATGCAGTGTGTGTGTGTGTGTGTGTGTGTGTGTGTGTGTGTGTGTGTGTGTGTGTGTGTGAATGCATCAGCACTGCCAAATGCAGAAAAAGATCAGATCCAGTAAGATCTGCAAGAATGTGGTGCACACTTACAAACACACACACACACACACACACACATGCACACAGCTAAAATAAAGACGTGGAAGTGAAAGATAAATGACAATATGGAGCAGTGGTGGTGGGCGTGGCCTGGTCATGTGAGGAGGAATACAAGATGCACCAGGGGACTGTGAGAGACATGAGACACTTCAAGAGGGTGAAGACAAGGTCATCATGTGGACGCTAGAGCAAACCAAATATCACTCATCTCTATCTGGGAAAGCGCAGGAAGACCAGAGTGATAAAGAAGAAGAAGAAGAAGAATGACATTTATTTATATATAGGATGTTGGGGTAAAGCTTGACCTCTGACCCTGGAGACTGCCTATACAAAGGTTTAACAAACACTCTGTTACTTCAAGGAGACATCACTTCTACAGTATTAAAGGCTGTAGCTATCGAATATTTTAGTAATCGACTATTCTACCAAAAATGGAATTGATTAATCGGATAAAATGTACTTTTGCTTAATTAAACAGCATGTAAATATAAAATAATTATAAGAGCACATAAATATAAAATATATAAGAGAAACAAAGATTAATTGTTTTTCTTTTTAGAAAAATCTGCTTTTATTTTTGAAATTCATACAGCATTTTATCAAAAATAAACATTGTCATTATTCACAATACAAGGAATAGATTAGAGTTGACAGATGAATTAAGTGCATTACAGTGTCATACATTCTTATTTTAAAGCCTTTTCTCAGATGCAAAAACTAAAAAAGGTATTTAAAATGACTTTAAGTATAAAAAAAACTAAGACACACTGTTATGCGCTAAAATCCCTCCCTGCCACAAACTGCCCCCCCCACATAATCTCTATCAAATATTATATCAGTACATAAATTTATAAATTTATGATTTACAAATTACACCAAATGAATTTGATTATAAAATAAGCAATATAAAAAAATATAAATTATAAATATATAAATTATATATATTTTTTCCATACATGTATATTTTTATATTGCTTATTTTATAATAAAAATCGTTTGGGGTAATTTTTCATCATAAGCCATATTTATTTAGTGTAAACATTTTTGTATTACTTCGTGTATATTATTTCGTGTATTAATTTGTCACATGTCAATTATAATAGTAATAATATATTTAATAATAATAATATGAATTTTTGATTGTGGTCCATCAAATCAATACACAGAACGCAAAATACAAAAACAATAACGCAAGCTTTTAAATTAATTTTAAAACGCCTTGAGGCAGAAAAATTTTGCCTCGATTATTTTTTGTAATCGAATTACTCAAGTCACTCAAGGAATCGTTTCATCCCTACTTCTACTATTTTTATTAATCTGTTTATTATCAGTTACTATAGAAACAGTAATGTATCAGCGTAAGCTCATTAATATAAACTGTAAGAGCTGCTGTTAGAGAGAATTAATCAACAGCTCCTGACCAACCAGGTGCACAGGGTGAGTGAAAATGAACTAGTCAATGTTTAATGTCTATAGAACTTGTAGTATCACTGGAGTCATGATTAAAACAGTCTCTAAATAGATAAAAGTAAATAGGATTTTATAATTTAACCGTACAGGAATTAGCCACGAGAGCCAGCACGTGCCACGTAAAACAAGCGTACAGGTGGCGTACAGTGAGAGGGAGGACACTCCGCAGCTCTACGTCCGGAGACAATAATAAATTGTCCTAAAAAACTGATGACCTCAGGCTCGACGAACAATGCAAGAAGAAATGTTTGATGCAGAGGCTTTTACTTTCATTCTTCTGTGTTATAAAGTACATGTATAATTAGTTTTAATACATTTGTATTATAAATATGGACTTTATTAGCAATTTTTAATATCTAGTTACTTTTCACCCATGGTCAGGCCAGCTAAGACGGCAGAACAGACAAGACCTTATCCGCATACAAACATGGTGGAAACAAACTACAACTTGCAACTGTCACGTTCCAAGTCGGTGAGTTCTAAACACACCTGCACCCAAGTACCCAGGTGCTTAAATAGAACTCTTACAAACACAAAAAAAGGCTATAGAGGGACTTTGCAAAGTTACCAAGCTGTGTTTGTTTGTGTTAGCTTTACGCTGTTCAACTTTGATCCGTTGTTTTGGTTTCAGATATTCTGATAGCCCTTTGTGTAACGATCGACCCTTGTTTTTTCTTTCACTACTCCTACGATTTATCCGTGTTTGCTGTTGTTGTTGTTCAATAAATCCCATCATTCTAACCTGCACTTGCGTCCACCTCTACGTCATTCCTCAAACCCACCCTGTACATGAGGGGTGCTCTACATCATTTAATTATCTTAATTATATATATTAAAGGTGATGATTCATCATCACCATCATTATTATTATTATTATTATTATTATTGTTGATAAATGTTTATGCCCGTCATGGCTGCGTAGGCCACATAGCATTATAATGAACTGTGACTCATTAGAGAATAATTAATTTGAAGTCAAGAAGGAATTAGTGTGCTTGACTGGAGCTTTATTGGGGGATGAGTGAGTGTTAGATAAGGGCACTTGTGTCTCTACGCTACCCGAAACACTCACATGTCAGGATTTATAACTGCTCATAAATATTAACGCCGCTTTAAGGTCATTATGGGAGTTTCAGAACAGGAGTGAAGAAGCACATGCTATCCATATTACATTTTAATAAATTATTAAAGAGCTTTAAGATTATTTTCAAAGCCGTTCTGGGGTTTATAAATGTTATAATCATTAATAAATATTATAATGATTATGAAAGAGCACAGAAGAAAAGTACATTTGACAGACTCCCTTATTCAGAGCGACTAACATTTTTAAATCTCAATAAACATCTGAGCAGCTGAAGGTTAAGGGCCCAACAGTGACATCTCGCTGGAGCTTGGGTTTGAGCCTGTGACCTTCTGATTAGTAGTTCAACACTGTTACCACGGAGCTACCGCTGACCCAACACGCTAACTATAAGTTATTAATAATTACAATAAAGATAAGAAAAAAAGTTTTAATAATCATGTTCCTGTTATAAAATGTTTAAAAACGTTATAACATGTTTAAAGTTAATGTAGTTGTTTTATGTTAATCATCTATTTTTATAACATTCCTGCAAAGCATCCTGCTTTCTGATTAGCTGAGAGGTGACGTGGATTACAGCAGCACCGACGCTTTGGCTTCTGATCACAGAGATGGGGTTATAACACATCTTTAAACATGACTAATTCAGCTTTTGTTTATCGTCTGTGTGTGTGTGTGTGTGTGTGTATGTGTGTGTGTGAGCGAGAGATGTGACACTTGTGAAATGATTTAGAATAAAAAGGTGATATCTCGGGTAGCATATGTTTGTGTGCAGAGGCGTAAACAATCGTGTGTTTATTTGGAAGACAAGCAGTGCGTTTTTCTGCCAGGAAATACACACACACACACACACACAAACAGTTCTGATTTCCTTTGGGGATAAACAGTGATTATAATCTGTAGTCTTTTGTATGTTTATTCAGACTCTCTCTCTCTGTCTGTCTGTCTGTGCAGTATCACACTCAACGCCATGATGTTGTACTGAATATCAGTGCGGTTGTGATTCGGTCAAAGGCATGAGGGTGCAACCTAAGGATATCAGTTTGAGTAGTGCCCTTGATCAGGGGTTAGAGAGGGATTTGGGTAGGGCTGAAACGATTCCTCGAGTAACTCGAGTAATTCGCTTACAAAAAATGATAGAGGCAAAATCTTTTGCCGCGAAGCTTCTTTCAATCAATTTTATAAGCTTGCGTTACGTTTTTGTAGATTATTTGTTTGACGTGACACAGCGCGCTTCCAGATGCAAGACGCCAGTAAACACCGACGAAGAAGAAGCGCTTAAGTCACCCAAACAAGCATTGAATGTTCATCAGCGAGCCAAGAGAAAGAAGGAAGCAGCAAGAGAAAACTACAGAAATTGTCAGTTAAGTCTTATGTTATGCCTGAGCTGTAAATTTAGAAACTTTTAGTTCTGAAAATTGTTCAAAAACTGTTTTTGTATAATTATTTATTTTATTGTGTGTCTTAGTTTTTTGATACTTAAAGTAATTGATAAAATGCTGTGAGCATTTAAAAAATAAAAGTAGATTTTTTTTAAAAAAGAAAACCAATTATTCTTTGTTTCTCTGATATATTTTACATTGCTGTTTATTTAAGCAAAAGTAGATTTTTTCCGATTACTCGATAAAATTATTAAAATACTCGATTACTAAAATATTCGATAGCTACAGCCCTACATTTGGGATTCAGCCTTGTGTTACCCACTAGTTAGCTTGTCGCTGGCATTAGCCGTAAACTCACAGACGGTTCAGAGGCGATTCAGAACGACATAGAAGTGATTAGTGCAGAGACGGCGTGTTGTTTAAGACGCCATAACGTTATCAGATGTGTGTTCTTACTGAAAGTGCTTCTGTGACTGGGTGTGAATGTCATCTCTCTAAGGTGATTTTATGCAGCGTGTCTGTGTCTTTTATTTTTATCTATTAAATTCTAACTTACACAGTCGATACAGAGGAGATGATGGACAAGAAGTCCACTAAAGGCCCAGTGGTGATACAGGAGAGAATTATAACCCTCAGAGAACCACAGCGAACATTCCAGTGCCTCACTTTAGAGATTATATATTGCTAATACTTTAAGGGGCTGAATCAAGCAGGCAATTCCGTACTTTTATTTAAATATCGTAAATCACAGAGAGCAAAAGCTAAAAAATCAAGTGGTTTATTACTTGTCCTATGTAAACTTGTAAGAGGAGATGAGCTCCGTGCTAATTATTATTAAAACACAAACACCGCACATCGCCATCTACAACAAACACTCACACCTCGCTGTTCCTTTTACAGGTAAGCAGGACATTAAACACCCACACTAACAGTAAGAATGGGTGCTCCTTCAGACCTTTTTTGTGATTGATGATATCATGTGTCACAACACACTGCCAGGCCAAAATAAAAGTCACCATTTCAGATAAGTCAAATTATTGGTCTGCATTAAGCAAAGAAAACAAACTAAGAAGATTTGAAATTACTGGAACATTAATAAAAATCATAAACAGGAATCAATTTAAATTTTTATTGAAGTTGCACGGTTTAAAAAAATAAATACCAATGATAAAAAAACAGAGCTGTGTTTACTAGTTAAAGTAGAAGAATTTCCACACATACACACACAAACAGACACACACACACACACACACACACACACAGTGTGATAAGAACTCGCAAGATTGGGACAAAACAGCTGTGTGTCCATAAGAAAACTGTAAGACTCATCAGAAAAAAGGGTTCAGTTTGCTATGAGTGCAGATCAATCCCTGCTATCTGTTATCACCCAGATGAGGATGGGTTCCCTGTTGAATCTGGTTCCTCTCAAGGTTTCTTCCTATTGCCATCTCAGGGATGTTTTACCTCCCTACCGTCACCCTCGGCTTGTTCATCAGGGACGATCTGATTATTCTGACTCATACATATTCACATTTCATACACACTTCCATAATTTTATTTTGATTATGTAAAGCTAACTTGCAACAATGATCACTGTTAAAAGCGCTATACAAATAAAATTTTACTGAATTTAATTGAAACTTACAAATGAAAAAAAAAATTAATCACAAAAGTAAGAAGTCGGGGGGGGGGGGATCTTGACATTTAGAAAATTTTAATTTACAGGTATTTCAATAAGCATGTTTTATAGAGTCAACATGTTAGGATTTATACAAAAGTGTTTATATTTTTTTAATTAAGGCGTTTACCATTTTGTATTTTAAATACAGCAGTGTCAGTGTCTCTGTGTCAGTTCGCTAATGGATCATTTACCAGCTGGACATCGCCAATCACCCAGTCAGTGTGTGGTACATTTAAATATGATTCACACATTACACACACTTACACACGTGCACACACACACACACACACACACACACAAACACTCACACGCATGCACCGTGGAGCGTCAGGATGTTGTCTGGTTTGTTTACAAAACAGAGAGGTATATAAGTCCCTTTGTATTGTTATTATTATATATATTTTTTATATATAGACATCTGGTAACCTGTAGGAAGTGCTGCCATGAAGAACTTAAAGAGAGGGGGAAGCATGTGGAAGTTAATGAAAATATCAGAAAACACTAACAGCATGTGTGTGTGTGTGTGTGTGTGTGTGTGTGTGTGTGTGTGTGTGTGTTCTAACCGAAGCGATGTGGAGAAGGAGAAACTCATAAGCTGCTGCAGTTTTAATGGCACACTGAAGTAAAGATAGATTTTTAAAAAAGAACGCTCACTTTTTTGGCCTGTAGTCGGGAATGTTCCTATCGAGGGAGATGCGCTCGCTGAGCTGTGCGTTGTAGCCGTACTCTTCGTATTTGCCACCGCCTTCAGGACTTTCACCCCCCAGTGTGGCTGCAGCTCCTCCCTGACCGAGACCTCCAGGACCCTCTAGCAGCCCCATCGCCTTCGACACTCCTACATCCAGAAAACACACACACACACAGATTTTACTTTCAATGTCAGAGTTCTTCAGACCACAGTATTGGTAAGTTATCTTTCTATGATTATCTTTCTATAACAGCAACTCTTAAAACAATAAAAACATATTTTTATTAGCTGGTTTACATCAAATTAGAAAACAGGAACTAACTCGCTTCACCAACATTCCACAACATTACATGTTACTGTAAGCTTTTTAAAAAGCACAGTGTTTCATTTCATGTGATAATTGTAATCGGTGCAGTCGTGTAAGAGGAATAACTTCAGCTGGAACCAGTAACTGTCTGTAAAATCATTTTGACAAATCTTACTGTGATATTAATTTTTACTGATTCTTGATGATTCTGATTACGGTCTCTTAATCCTGACCTGCATAATTTAGAATTTTGTGAAGATTCTAGTTCACATTTTGATGATTTTGATTTAAGTTCTGGTGATTCTTATTGTGATGATTCTGACTCTTGCTGTAATGAGTCCAATGATGATTTTGATTCTGGTTCTAATTAAGATTGTGATGATTTTAAGTTTATTTTGATAATAAAGATTTTTGTGATGGCGGGCCTCACATTGTCGCTCGCAGTGGTAAAGTGCTCGCCCTATCATCCGGAGATCGCGAGTTCGATCCCCGGGTGATGCTGTAACCTCTCACAGTCGGAGGCCTAGAGAGAGCTGATTGGCCGAGCTCTCTTAGAGGGGAGGGATGAGAGGTACTTAGTGCTCCCACATTAATGACAGCCATACAGCCAATCAAGGGCATCTGTGAGCTCACGCAAGCGAAAGGAGTGGATAGCGCTGTCCTCTGAGTGTGTTATGCCACCCCTAACGGGGCGTGAGCAAGCGGTTCGAAAAAGTGCGGTCGGTGACTTCACGTGGGTGGGAGGAAACGCGTGATAGTCTGCGGCCCTCCCGACTGAGTGGTAGTAGAAGCTTAATGTGTGAGCCCCCTAGTGACGGGGAGCAATTGGACATGACTAAATTAGGAAGAAAATCGAGAAAAAAATCCAAAAAAAAAAAAAGAAAAGAGGATTATGATTCTTATTGTGATGATTTTGATTTAGAATGTGATTAAAGTGATTGTTCCAGTTTTTATTATAACAATTCTCATCGCTGCTTATGACACAATCAGATGTTGGTAAAGGTGTGCCAGGCTGAATGAATGCAGTTCCGCAGTGCTGAGGTGTCAGAGAGCAGCACAGTGCGTTAGTCCCCACTCTAACACACCTGCTAATTAACTGATGCATTGAGTCATACGTCTTTGAGCAGGAAATATCACCATACTGTGTTTTAGAACAGGAACCTCAGTACATCTGCAGTGTTCATTTACAGAGCAACTGAGGAACAATGGAGCAGAGGAACAGCGGAAGATTCCACTTGGTGTGATGGCTAGATATGTTTATATCTGCGTGATGAACACAGTGTGATGACGAGCCCTAGAGCTCCAATCTCTCTCTTACCGCTGCAGCATTTCTGTCTTTCCTGTAATTAGGATTTGATTAAAGGAAAATGAGTTTCAGCCACCAGGCAGGACAGCTTCACACAAACGTGAGCGTTTCACCGGCATCGGCTTAAATTATGACTCAGATCTTTGCATATGAAAGAAGAATATAATAACAAAATATTAAATAAATAATAAAGACTGAAGAAAATGCTAATGAAGAAGAAAGAATAAACCTGAAAAAATTACTGTTTAAATTAGATTCCGTTATTGTTCCAGTTTTTTATTTATTCATCCTTCTATTACACTGCAGTTTTATTTGCGTGTAAATATCTTTGTTTTGTTTTGTTTTCCTTCATCTAATTTCACAGCTGGATAAAATCTTTTTTAATACAGGATATGGGGTTGAGATGAGCCGAGACGTTACGGATTCTCTTTCGTTCTGACATTTAAATCATAACGTGTTGTTCTTATACAGACATATTAAAGATGGAGGATAAAAACGTTATCACTCGCTGTGCCAAATAACATAACGGCAATGAAGAGAATCGTCTCAGACCTGTCACTTTGCTGATTTAAAAGTCTTCCGTGCTCTTGCACATCATCACTCTGCCTCACTCACACACTCAGAAGGAGGACTGGAGCTGCTTCAGAGTTTATGTGAGAATTCAGCCTAATGATTTCCCTTATACACACTCACTGTATACAGGATATATGATCCATATGACAGACCTTCCTTCACCTTACAGAAAGCCTTCACCTAGTCATGATGATCTGTGACAGAAAATATTTTAATCTATTTTTTTAAGGCAGCGTAAATAAAAACATGACAGTTCTGATTCTGTCCATTCCAGATCTAACAAATCTCACGCATCTCATTACGATTTAAAAAATTCTAATTCACATTCTCATTCCAAAGATTTGGATTCTGGTGATTGTGTTGTAGATTGTGTAAGAGCTGTGGAGAGCACCACAGATACACAGACACATGGCAAGTCCGCACTGAAGGCCCAAGAGGGCCAACCACAGTTCAGTGGAAACCCGGAGTCGACGCATAAAAGCCACTCAGAGTTCGACAGCAGCAACAGAAATACGAATTTGACCGCAAAGACACCAACATAACTGTTGCAGTCCAGCAGCCCGGAACCGGTGGTGTAGAAATTTTAACAGCAGCTAAATCTCGAGAGCTGGCCGAAACTAATAATTTCTTCTCCATTTTGAAGCCATTTCTTTATTTCTTTGTTTTGACTTTTGCTTGTTACTCAGATGCTGGTTGACCTTTACTTGGTTGTGTGTGTGTGTATGTGTGTTATAACCCTCACACTGTAAGGCTGGAATGTCTCTTATGCATCTCTTATGTCTCTATCTGTACTGCTGTGAAAAGTACAGAGACAGCCCGAGGCCACGGGACCCAACATCAGTGTGAAGCAGTGAAGACTTGGAGACTGCAGCAGGGATTAAGAAATCCCAGCAGATTGAAAGGGGCTGAAAGGTGAGTGGTGCATTGCGAAAGAACACAGATGTCTGGCTGAGTCCACAGACACACAGATGCAAACCTGCAACCTACGGGTCCTGTCACTCGGCCCACGCTGGATAGACTTCAGTTTCAGGCATGTTTCTCTAACAGATAAAAAACATTCTAATCTCATCACAGCTATCTGAAACTTTATATTACCTTAACACAGCTGCAGTGTTTGTGGATTGTCTGTACCATCAGTGTGTAACTTCACCGTAAGTCCATTCACTACATTATGCACAGATCTTCAACATTGAATTCAATAAGAAATGGATAAAAGGTATTACGTGTCGTCTTTTTTTTTTAACAAACACCCAGTGCTGTGCTCTTAGATGAAAAACAGGGTGATAACAGCATCTCTACTTCATTTCACCGACCCATCACTCTCTCTCTCTCTCTCTCTCTCTTACACACACATGCACAAATGAATTAGTTCTCATATAAACTGCACAAAAGCTGTTAGAATAGCAGAGCTGAGAGACACCGTCGCTTTTCTTTTCTTTTGCACCTATTCAGTTCGAGCGTGTCAGAAATGATTACCGCTAAAGCCAGGCTGATCACGTGTGTATGCCGATGCGTACAGTTGTGGTCTCAGCGGAACCGAATGAGCCTCTGCGTTGTGCTGACTCGCACGCTTTTTGCCGTCCTGAGGAAAATGAGTTTGTTTTAGCATTGACTAATAAACTTACTGCAAGAGAAATCCTCCTTAATACACCAGAGACTTACAGTCATTGGTTATGAAGCTCAAAGCTGCTGATTCATCTCTTTGTTTGCTTGTGTGTGTGTGTGTGTGTGTGTGTGTGTGTGTGTGTGTGTGTGTGTGTGTGTGTGTGTAAGTGTTTCTCTGCTTTTATATGAGAAAAGGAGAGAAACAGCAGGACACCTTTAACACAGCAAGGTTTAAATAACTCCATTTACTTCTATTATAATTTCAGTAGTTAATAATCAGAGCTTTTATACATAAATAATATAATATGAGAGAAAGGGGTGAGCAAGAGAGAAGGAGAGATAAAGAGGTGGGGAAGGATGGAGGAGTAAATGACAAGGGTAAAGTGATAGGGTGTAGTGAGAGACCGTAGGACAAAAAGGAGAGAGAGAGAAAAAATAGCACAAAGGCCGAGCCAGAGGAAGAGAGGTGGAGAATGAGAGAAACAGAAGAACTGAGAGAAAATAGGATGGAGATGGAGAAAGACGGGAGGAGAGAGGGTGATGGGGAAAAAGAGAAACATAAGAACTGAGAGAGTGACAGAGTGAGAGAAAGGCAGGTGGACAGGGAGAGCTGAGGAGAGAGAAACAGAGATAGTAGAACAGAGGAGAGGAGATTGTGAGATAGAGGGAGAGAGAGATAGATAAAGAAACAGTGTGAAGGAAAGAAAATTACAGTCAGGGAGATAGAAAGCAACGAAAGCGAGAGAGAGTGAGCGAGAGAGAGAGAGAGAAAGAGAGAGTGAGCGAGAGAGAAAGAAACAGTAGGATGGAGAGAGAGAGACTGTCTCTCTTGCTCCCTCACTCAGAAAAGGGGACGAAGAAAACAGAAAGGGAAACGGAGAAATAGTGAGACAAAGAGAAAAAAGAGAGAGAGAGAGTAAATCAGACAGGGATATAGAGAAACACTAGGAAAAGAGAGGCAGAAACAGGACAGGAAGAGAAAGACAGTAGGTTAGTGAGAAAGATAGATGTAAAAATAGTGAGTAAAGACTGTGCTGTAAATAAAAGAGTCAATAAGAGGTCAATAAGAGGTCAATAAGAGATTATGTGAAGAGTCACATTCCCAAATTTCTTATTGACGCTCACAAAAACTCAACAGAGGAATGCAGGATGAGTGACTTTACACTAACCGTATTTTTCCTTGGTGATAGTGCAGGTCTCATCTAATTATAAACCATTTTAAAATACTGGAGAATTTTTAATTCAGTATAAAATAAAAAAATCTTCATTACGGTGACATTTATATTATAATTCTTATTATAAGCTTACTATAAATAAATGTGTTTAGTTATAAAAAGATGTAAGAGGGACGAGGAACACCAGCTATTTAAACAGGATGCACTGAGAAAAGGCGTGTTAGGTGTACTGTATAATCAACTTATATCAGAGAACACTGGATTGTTTCCATGACACTCGAGATCCTTAAGATGATGTTTTTTGGATGGAGTGTGTGTCATTTGGGAGGCAGATTTAAGAAAGCCTGTCTGCGCTTTGTAAATTTAAACGTGACAAAACAGTGATGTCCATTGAAGTGTGTGTGTGTGTGTGTGTGTGTGTGTGTGTGTGTGTGTGTGTGTGTGTGTGTGTGTGTGTGTGAGAAGGCGAGATGAGAAGGAAAGAGGCTGTCCAATGATGTGCACACACACATAAATGGAATCTGTGCAGGCTAACAGAGAGGGAGAGAGAAAATAGATCTTTAACCTCTCTAATGAGAATTGCTTTTTGTTATACACACATATATACAAACACAAAATAAAATATGCTTTATGCACACACACGTGGTTACAGTGCACAAAGACCAAGCATTAGAGACGATTAACCACAATTCCACAGCGCGAGATAGAGAAAAACCATTGGCTCAGTTGTCATCACGTGACACTCAAAACAAGAACCGCATGCGTGATACATGATGCTTGATGGTATTTCGTACTCGTAAAGCAAGCAAGCTTGTTTATTACAAAATTTTGCTCGTCTTGCAGAACGATCACAAACAGGGTTACACGCAATCCGAGGTTTCACTGTACAGGAATATGAACTGTATATTCCTTATCCAGCCATTTGCTGAACTCACTCTATCAGACACATACAATGAGACAAATCTCTGTGACGGTGCTCCAAACTATACCTGTGCTCCATTTATTCTGCGCCTGAACTAAGATTCACTCCCGCACTGAGAAAGATTTAAAACCCTAATCAATAAATGCAATGGAAAAAATACTTCAGCAGCAGACGTTCATGTGCCCTGTAACTGAGACGCGTTAAACACTAAAGTCTGCATGTTAAGATCATTTCATTAAGTCCTGATTTAAACCTGACAAGTCACAAAGCATGAGCTCACACAGACACAAGTGGAACTTTATTTCCACTTAAATAAACATGTGGAACAGTTTAGCAGGCTTCAGCTCACATCAAGCACTCTGACCTATAGGTCCACTGTGGGCGTTTCCTGAATCACGCCGACCCTGTTAACTGTCATTAGTTCACCGCCGGCATGTCACAAATCACTCTGAACCTGTTGACTGTCATCAGTTGACTGTGGACGTGCCCCAAATCTTTTGGAACCTATTCACCATTCTCAGCTCACTGTGGGCGTGTCCCAAATCACAGTGACCCTATTCACTATTATCTCCTCACTGTGGGCGTGTCCTAAATCACACTGACACTGTTCACTATTATCGTCAGTCCACTGTGGGCGTGTCCCAAATCACACTAACAAAATTCACGATCATCTGTTTACCGTGGGTCTGTCCCAAACCACATGTACACTCAAACTGCAGGGTGTCATTGTGGATGATAGTGACCATCCTGAGAGCCGTCACGCTCTAAACACACTGCATATTTACACGTGTGTCCCAAAAAACCTTTATAATTACAGACAAAAAAACAATTCCTCTCCTCGACTATGGTTTAATTATTGTTTCTGAGAGCTTTAAAAGGTTTGAGGTGATTCTGGGTTACATATTGTTAATTATAATAAACACTTTGTCTGTGTGTGCGTGTGTGTGTGTCAGTAAAATACTGAGTAACAGGGTGTTGAAATGAAGCAAAGTTCCTTTAACAGCCCAGAATGAATTATTTTTCCTTTCCTACCACATCCACACGTGTTTTATTCCTCTTATACCTTAGCAATGGAACATTGTCAACGTTTTATTTTATTAAAGCTAAAGAGCAACATGTAATAAACACTGCTCTGTTTATTGTCACACTTAATGTTTGTGAAATGAGTTAGTTCCTCGTCTCATTTACGTTACAGCAGCTATAAACATTTGTTTTCCTCACAAGCCTTCCTCTCTCTCTCTCTCGCCCTGTAGGATAGTAAGACAATGATACATAAATTACAGGTTGGCATGTCATGAGAAAATACAAAGCAGTGTAAACTTCTCTGTCCTGAAAATGTGCTTTCACTGGAGACTTCCTCCACTTACACTATACAAACAACACATTTAGGCATTTGGCAGACACTCTTATCCAGAGTGACTTACATTTTTATCTCATTATACATTTGAGCAGTTGAGGGTTAAGGGCCGCGCTCAAGGGCCCAACAGTGGCAACTTGGTGGTTGCGGGGTTTGAACCTGGGATCATAGTCCAATGTCTTAACCACTGAGCTACCCCTGGCCCTACACAACACTATTCTTTTTTTCACACACAATTCTTACTACAGAAAACATCTAAGATGATATTGTCAAAGCTTGCCACCATATGAGTTCATGTGAGTAACCTGTTGCTATAGAAACGATAACATATTAGGATGCTTTCAGGTACATGTCTTCGGGTAAGCAAGTTGAAGTTCAGCATGTCATTGTAGACGCTCAATATTCACTTCCTTGCTCTTGATCAGTGTTAGTGTGAACAAACAGTTAAACGAAAATGACCCAGAATGAGTGTGTGGATAAAAACCTGCACTAATCCCAGACCCGCTGTTTCTGACCAATCACAATCAAGAACTCGACAGCGCTCTAATTTGGTTCTCCCTCAGGAACCAAAGGGAGCAAGATGTTGAGCAAAATCCACAACACCATCAATTTAGCGGCTGATAAAGTGCATAAAGTATAAAGACAAACATGTACAAGCATCTTGTTCTTCTTGGTTCTCTGTGGTTTCCTTTAGGGGTCGCGACAGCCTGACATTCTATTAACATTTAAAACATACACTGTAAGTAATGAACACAGTAGTAAAGCATGTGTAGCTTTACTCAGACTTTTTCAAACCTTTTCAGAATTTAGTGGCAAATTTCCAGTATAAAAGCGTTACCCTACCACACAGCTATGGTTATAGAGACGCTTCAGTGATCAGGTATGTAAAGGGGTGCCTTCTTGGCGCTCCTTCCAATTCAGAAGGGATAATTCAGAGTGACAGAGTGACCGCCTTCATACACACACGACGCCACTGCGGAATAACAATAAGCTCGAATGGACACTTTCCAAACGACTGCGGCGAGGAGACTTTTAGCACACTGTGCTCATAATTATAAGACTGAATGAGCAATGGGGATGGAGGGTTGGCCGGGGGGAGTAAATCAGAAATGAAATTCGGAGCAACACAGCCTTTGAGTGCTAAAATAAAAAACTTCTGAACATCTTAAGGCAGGACTTCTACCACAGTTTAATGTCCGGGGTGTGAATGCTTGGCACAATGCTAATATTGCAGTTCAGCATCACGCAAAAGAAACTGGAAGGAATGTGTGAAAGATGTTACTGTAGCTTATGGGTAATGGGTTACAAGCACCCTTGATAACTAGGATAAGCGCAGTTTGCTAGCTTTATCATTTAGAGTATTCATTGCGTAGTGTATGCATTAACATGACACCCTACAACTTTACACACATGCAAGTAAACAGATACCCATAGGTTTATGATATAAACAATACTGTCTAATAAATGTTATAACTACCAGGTTTTAAATATACATGCATATCCCAAACGCATCACAAGTCACCTGACCTATTTGTTTGGACACCATTTTTGTTGGTAAGCTTTCGCAGCACATGTGTGGCAGGTTTGGGGGAAATTTACTAATCTATCTATCTAATCGCAGAAAATGTGTTACAGGTTATGTTTGCATAGTCAGTAATTCATGTGGAGTTTTGCCTGAAGTATCCTGAACATGATCTATCACCACAGAGATTCATGCTAAAACTGTCCAATCAAACACTTCATGTTTGTTTTACTTCAGTGATCTGTGTGTGTGTGTGTGTGTGTGTGTGTGTGTGTGTGTGTGTGTGTGTGTATGTGTGTGTGTGTATGTATGTGGTCTTTGTTGACCAGGAAAGGCTAATTTGGTGTTTTTTTGACATATATTAATATAAATAATCAACATAAATTGCTTACATGCATCGTGCTAAGTAAACATCGAACACTGAAGACACAGATGCTGTCACATATTACTTAGCAAAGGTTATGTTGTGAAAGTGGGATTTCATAAACTATTAAACACATGAGACTGGAAAATAAGCTGACTTTGTGCAGCTGCTTCTGGTGCCATTACTTGCTTTAGTCTAATAAGTTCATTTAACATGAAACACTTGACATAGTAATTAAAAATAAAAACGATGAAATTACTATACCAGCAATAACTGCTGACATTTTTATGGTCCTTTTCTCTCTCTTTTGTTTCTTTTTTCTTTTTCTTGTTGGTTTTCATTGTGCCTTTCAACACTTTTTGACAATGATTAAACTTTACTGTTTAATTTGCAAGTAAAAAGGTAATCACCATAATCAAAATGTAGCCGCCTTTAATTGATCGGTACAAATTGGTAATAAAACATATGAATTTTGAATAATCTTCCTTTCATGGTAAACTTGACCTTTGCATGAAATCGCCCGTAAGGTTGTGATAATGCCTGTTAGTCTAAAGGATAATAATAAATTAAAAATACACCCAGGCACATTTATGCTGTTCTGAGTGTTAAGGAGTGCGGTGAACTAAATCAAGTGATTTTTCAGCACACAACAGCTCGCCCCCACTGGAAATCACAGCTCTTCTCACTCTATATTTAAAGACTCTAAAAACAAATGCCGCACTTGGAAATCAACTCTGCACTTTTTATCTGTTTGATTAGCAAGTGACCTAAAGACGTGCGGTCACGCACCTGGCCACGGAACACCTGGGCAGCTACTCAGTACCTTAAAATGTAGAAAAAGCAGTAGTTAAGGAGTTAATGTGTTATGTAGAATAATTATTTTGTCTGAAAGATTTTACATGTGCACCTGTAGTTTAATTCTGGAAGTGAATTTGGTGCAGTAATACCAATAAGCCCTTAACGGGATGTGGACAATAATTACACACATGCTAAGAAATCAAAATACACATATGGATAGAATTTATTCAGATAGAATGCAGCTGATCTTTTTCGCTTAAACTGATCGTCACTATTTGTGGCGTTTGCCAGGAACCAGTAATTTTACCTAGCTATCCTGGTCTTCTATGATGTGGCAAAAATCTTCTATGATTTTTAAAGAGACAGATTTTTTGGTCAGTCTTGTCGCTGGAACGAATAGCTGGGAATCTCTATTCTACAGAATTGTAGTTTGGTTTAATGCTAAAGGTCAAATACCAGCAAAGTCACAAGCAGGTCAAGCTGGTCTGCCTAAAATACATCTTCCTGCTGTTCTGAAATCTGTTCAGAACAACACACTCATTCTATACCTACAGTAGGCCAACTATGGGTGTCTATTTCACACTGTACATGCCTGTGTAGATGTATCAAACAATAGGGTTTTTGCATGGTTTTGCAAGGAATTGCATGGGGGTGCAAAAAAACATTCTTCACACATGCCTTATTTCTGCCCCTTTATAAAACCATCAGACTGAAATATGAGGTTTGAGTGAGGACTGCTTTGAGATGTTTAGTTGTGTCACCATCTCACACACACACGAACACACACAAACACACACATACACACACAAAGATTTACTGATATATATATATTAGACCATGGGATTATTTTTGAACTCTGCCTGCACTCTTGCTTGTGCAAGCGTGTAAAAAATGACACTAAAGTTAATTACACTCTCACTCTCTCGAAAATTCTCTATAACACTTATCCTGTACAGGGTCACAGGAGGCCTGGAGACTATCCCTGGGTACCGGGCCACAAGTACACACACACTCACGGGAATTTGAAAAAGGCAATTAGCCTAATCTGCCTAGTCTTTGGAAGGAAACCGGAATATCCGGAGGAAACCACCAAGCCCGAGGAGAACAAGGACCGGCTCGACTTGGAACTGAACCCTCGACACTTGAGGTGTGAAGCCACAGCGCTAACCACTATGCCACCGTGCCATCAAGTTAATTACATCATCCATCAAATCAGTCAGATGTGTTACATACAATATTTATTAAGGTTTTTCCTACCACACTCTCAGAAATAGAGGCACAAACTGTACTTTACTTGTTTCTGGGACAATATCGATGAAAAAGGATGGGATTTGTGCTTTTACTATCAATCTTTTATCAGATAACGATAAATTGTAGTAGTATAATTAAATTCCTGTACTTTCATTGAAGATTTGGTGTGTACATAAAATGAGACACATAAAAATACTTTGTAGGACTCTAATGTTGCAAAATAAATACAATACAATCGTATTAAAGTTATTTTGTTTTGAAATGTCCATGATTTACAACATTGCACAAACCAAAAATGTTGCCAAAAAATAATTTATGCAATTTATTTGCGATGTGAGTAAAAATTACATGATTTCCATCTTCCAGACTGCTGTCCTGTGTGAACGTGACTCTGATTTAAAAGTATTTACTGCCACTGAAGGTCTTTTCTTTATGTGCAGAGTCTGTTCCTGTTTGTTTGTATTTCTAACTTGACGATCATAAAGAGTACTAGATATGTTCAAGAAAAATCTGCATATTAAAAAGACTTCCAGGTTTTTTTATGCATTTATATTAGGTGCTTTGTCATGTTCTACAAATTGGTCTTGTTCAGCGCTGATGTCAAGCTGCTAGCGCTGTTACAGTTACAGTTCGAGCACAGAATTAGTGAAGACGTTGTAATTAACTTTGGACCCAAAGTCTGTAGCAGTGAAGCTCTACACAAGGCTGATATACAGCAGAAACTCGGCTCTTGGCTGGTTAGCGACGTACGAGATGATGAGCGTGACGGTGATGTTAGATCGAAAGTCATCCATTTCAGCAGAGCACACTGATCAGGACAGCTAAAAGATTAAAGTGCAGTGTAAAGCGTCTTTGTGTAGAGTCCCAGTGCACTGGACTACCATTATTATTATTATTTTTAGTAGTAGTAGTAGTATTAGTAATAGTAGCAGTATTAGCAGGTACTCAAAAGGCATTGATGGTAAAGTAGGTGCAAACTGTTCGCTAACAAAGCAGTTTTTTGGGGGGATAAAAATTCTACCCAAACAGGGATAATCATTCTACCCAAACAGATGCCACACCTAATAGTCTACTGCAAGCATCACTAAATGGTGGACCGCGGTTCGGATCCAAAAAGAGTGAGAGTACTATCCGGACCTGATGCTTACTTATAAACGAGGATAATTATTATACCAGTAAAGTAATGCTTTTTCCTTCGAGGTGGGCATGGCTACACGAGTCACTCAGAGCCAATCAAGGCTATAAATTACGATGTATAGACAGTGTGGAAGAAACACGAAAGTGTGACAGAGCATCGCTTACACCTAGACTATATACACTGAACCTTCAAAGATGAATGTACTGTACAGATCAATTATATTTATTTTTCCTGCTGGAATCTTAAAAGTAGTTTGACTAATATATTCTAAAACCATAAAATATATTCTATGGTTTTAGCAGTCCGAAGTGATGGCATGTAAGATACCCGAACTGAGAGCTCAGTGTGACAGAACAACCCGGAGTCCTTTCACATTTACCTATTCATACACACAGAGATGGGGATCGAGGCCAGACCCTGGAGGTGCAAGGCGCCAGTGCTGACCACTACACCACCGTACATTATATACACATAATGTACAAGGAAAATATCAAAGATCAAACTGTCCACATGTTTAACATAGTTACTGAAGACTGGCAATAAAAAAAAAAAAATTTAATTGCTTATTTTTAATACTTACTGTACTTAATGCCTATATATTTTATATATATATATATATATATATATATATATATATATATATATATATATAAAATGAGAGAATCTTTATACAAACACAAATTTTAGACCTTTTTGACCAGACCTTCCTGGATTTTGATTTGGAGTACCCCTGATCTATAGAAAGCCAAAAACGACTAATTAATCAGGTGAAATCAGGTGAAATCAGGTGTGGCTTCTGCTTGGTTGGAATAAAAGCCTTCACACACACACACACACACACACACATAATGGTCGTTTGTGGACAACACTGGACATGTTCAATGGATACGTTCTAAAGGTACCACAGTACACCTAAGTCAGGGGTCTTAACAGTACTAAGCGGATGTACAGAATGCTGCACCTTTATATGTGAGACTGTACCTAGTGTGTATGTTATTCCGGGTTACTCCTCCTGTCATAAAGGGCTGGCTGATTTCCTGTCACCTCCCAGAGATTGGAACCAACCTGAACCCGTTTGTGAACCGATGTGTGATGGATCGATCTCATGCATTCTGCACCCCTGTCACCTCGCACCCTGGGCAGAGGGCAGCAGGACAGTGCCGTGGTGTCGACTGGGTGTGAGGTTACCGTTCAGCTGGTTGTACACCACGTCCTCCAGCCGCTCCAGTCTCTGCAGGATGGACTGCCGGTCCGTGTCGCTAACTTTGCCATGTCGGGTCCGTGCGCGCGCCTCCGCCGACCTCCCGATCTGCACGAGCTCCTCGGACCGGTCCTGGATCCGGCAGTACACCGAGAACAGCACGATCCCGACGAACACCAGGATGTTCACCGTCAGCAAAGTTTTGATCTTCCGTGCCGCAGCCATTTACAACAAAAAAAATCTATCAATAAATATGTTCAGATAGCGAACGTTCCACCGATCAGATCAGACCTGAATTCAGCGTTGGTGATGAGGATGATGAGAAGGAGGAGGAGGAGGATGCTCTGAGAGGTCATTTCGGTAGCCTGTATAACGGAATAACGTGTCACATTTACCTCAGGATATGAATATAACAAAGAAAGAAAGAAGAAATAGGATCATCATTATTATTATTACATTGTTAATGTTTTTTACCTCAGGATTTTATCTCCTTCAGCCTCCATTGTGCGTTAAACCCCACAGCTGCATCATCTCCGAGATTATCCACTAGGTTACCTCAGAGCTTTATGCTAAACACACACACACTCACACACACACACACTGTGGAACATTCACGCGTCTTCTGTACCCCGGACAGAGAGACATTTCACGCGCAGTCCAGTCCAATGGCGATGTCTGATGTCCAGCCGCAGGTTTAGCGCTAGCAGCAGCAGCAGCATCCTCCTCTCTTTACCCGCTACATCCCTCCTCTCTCGGTCGAAGAAAACGGCGAGCACTCCACAAGGAGCTCGGTCACCCAATAAATAAATATCATCAAGAATTCACAGTGGAAACACCCCGTATTTCCGGATTGATTATCATTAATATAATTATCATTAGGAGTGTTTTTTTTTTTTTTTTTTACCTCAGGGGAAACAGCCGTTACTCTCTCTGAGGCGCTGTGCTGAGCTCGCGCGCAGCTCTGTACGTACTCCCGCGAGCTCCAGTGCCCGCGCGCTCGCTCTGCTTCCCGCCCTAATCCGCGCTGCCTTCTCCTGCACGCGCCGTGACGTCACTGGAAACTCATCAATATGCAAAGCATAGGTCATAAATATTCAAAACACAAGAGACAGCAGGGATTATGATTGGTGACAAGACGATCCAATTTAAATGGAATAAATTTCAACCCTGATGTGTACTGTATAATCATTTCCTTTGGATGAAAAAAAGCCTAAATAAACAGTCCCTAAATCTTTGTGGGATTTATTTATGTA